>NC_060210.1:171247500-171556916 GCF_021130785.1 Homalodisca vitripennis
TTTGATGAGAAGCTCCTGCAGGACATGTTCATCTGGAAATTCAGAGAGCATGCGAAAATCAAAGGTCCGTTTGGTTAGTACTTTGATGCTGGTAAAAGCACAGGCTGTACATGTACATGTAGCAGAAAGACCTATTTTCTTCTCAATGAGTCATTGGTTGTGGTATTCAGGTAGGAGACTGAAGAATGCTAGGAAGTCAGAGCCAATTATAGGCAGACTTACGTCTGCTCAACAGAATTCCAGATGAAGTATCAGCAGTGCAAGCCTAGGTGTGGACAGAGTTTGAGTTGGCCTTAAGTATGAATAGTAGAGCTGTTAGCAGCAGTTAGTTCCAAGCAATTGTGAGGGTTTTTAGTTTTGAATAGACTTTTTAGAAAGCAACAGATATCAGAACCTGTATGTATTAAGAATTAAATTTTGCTTTGCTGATCTGTTATGAAGAGGCATCATCCAGCTTGAGAGCAGCCAGTTGACACTGTTATTGACTGCTGGGGAAGTTTGTTGAAGGGTAAAAGCAGGGAAAATTGCATTCGTGGGCTTTTACAGCATACCATTAGTGATACTAGCATATGGAAGGGTCAGATAATAAGTGTGGGCTAGGACTTGGAATAGGCAGGTGTTAATATTACTGTACATAGGTCATTGCTTTTTTCATGATATTTTAAACTTACAGTATTACTAATCAATGTTGAACAACAGCTCTTGAACTACACTCCAGCAGCCAGCACGAATTGATCTTGTAGGAGCTTAGTAAATAGTTATTTTAATCTGAATGAGTGAGGATAGTTTCATCTCCAGTAAATTCATTTCTCAATCTAGTCAGAATGGGAAACTGCTTTATCAACTTGGAATGATGTCATGAATATTGATGCGTAATTGAACATTAGTCTTCACACCTTTGGCTGCCAAAACAACACAAACACTGCAATTCACCAGATTAAAAGTAAAGTGCCATTTTTTACACCTGGTATAGAGAGTCGTCTCTAATTAAAGACTATTTTAAATTCTGTAAAAAAAGAAGATTGTCTGCAAAAGCCAAAAAATTGAATCAGTGGGTTCTCAACCTTGAGCCAATATCATGGACCGAGTCCATCAATTTATTATCCGTAAGGCAAATCAAATCAATAGATCATTCAGCTTTACCAAAACCAGTTCAAACACTACTAAAACTTCACTTATAATTGTTTAATACATGTACTTAATAGTTTTAGTTAAATCCATTTTTTTTCTCAGCCAAAATTTAATAATCAAGATGGATCATACTGTTTAATGTATTTTCTACATCTATATATAAAGTGTGAAGCTGACAAAACATTACTGTATTCTTTGTTTAAAGTTTGTTATTGGCAATGGAATGTTTGAAAAAGGTTAGTAGGATTTTATACATTTGTAATCTTTATATGCTACAAAATATATAAAACAACATTTTGAGAATTGAGATCTAACCTCTTTTTTCAGGTGGGGATATAGTTAATACATAAAAAAGAAAAAACAAGAAAAAAGAGAAAAATTACTTTATTTGGGTCTTTGAACAATGCAATTTTTGAAAATAATAGCTTAACAATTTCATTTTCTCTTGTTGAGATTTCCAGTAATGTAACCAACTATTAGAGATTACAGAGGTGGTGATCCCCTTTGAGGGTAGCCCATATTGCGTTTTCTTGGAAGTATCATTTATAATGTGTTATAATGTGTGGTGACTGCTACAGTACTGCACTCCTGAGGAAAGTGTAGTATCAATCCACAACCAACCATCAATGATCTCAGAAATGTTGTTTGTGAGACTGAAAGATATTGTACTCAAATGCTTGTATACTCAAAAACATACTCTTGACTAAGACCTTTCTGTTCCAATGATCTCTTAATTCATGTTAGAAGAGTGTTCTAGTCAACTTGATAGGTTATCCTGCCATGCAAATGTGTTGAACAGTGTTCACTTTAGAAGTGATCAACATTTAAACAGGTATATACCAATCTTTTCAATATTTGCAGAATAAGACATGAGACTAAGGGTTTGTTTGAAGTTCGTTTTTAACAATGGAAAGATTGTGAAGGTAAAAGAATAATTACTGATTTCTGTAGATTAATTGTTTTCAAATCTTTTGGTCTGATTTAAGAAATTTCTCCCAGTTTATAAGAAAACGACTTTTGTGGTTCTTTTAATCTCTTCAGTAAGAATCTAAGCTCTGTGAGGTCTGGAATTATACAATAAGCATTTATGTCTCTCTACAAGAGAATGAGTTTGTCCAGGCCGACACACATTGAAAGGAGCGAAGGATCATATGCCTTTCATTAGTAACAATATCTTTGGACATTGGCTCAGTTCCAGCTGTGTTGTGCAGAGTATCTTTTTTGATCCTCCCAGCTTCTCATTTAGCACTACAATTCTATCTCCAGAAGTTCCAGCAAACAATGTGTGGCCAGAGTCCTAGAAAGCTTTCAGTAGAGGGAGAGACATTGATTCAAGAACCCCATGTAATCTCTCTACCCTCTATTCTATACCTTGTATGTGCAGCATAGAATATTGATAACTAACTCTTAATGACATACTTTAGTGGGGAAACCAATACTTTTCACATTTAATAAAATAAAATTTTATTTTCAGGCTTATTATCAAGTACTTGCGAGACTTAACCATTCAGAACTTCAAGTGAAGAATTTTATATTGCCAGTACAACTTATGAAATTAAAATATATTGATCCCTACTCACGGCAAAGAATTATAGAAAATATATGTCGATATCTAAGGTATGCTTAAAACTATTCGTTTAAGCACGGTTTTATATCTCATAAATTAAAGATTTTCAGAAATAAATATCTGGATTTAATATAAAATAAGATTTCAGTGTTATTTGGAAAAATGATTATTTGATAATATATGAGGCTTTGATTAAAATTAATATACGGTACAGTATATGTATATGTATAAAAAAGAAAGAAAAAGTTTTGACAAATATCATTAGTTTTACATATGTAATCAATCATTGAAATGATCTCTGTTAGTACGTTAAACCTATTTCTTATTGGAATATAATAAATAGTTTAAAATGAATTCAATAAACCCTTCAAGAGTGTACTAGATATATTTAGGTAAGATAAGTCATAGTATTGCCATGTATATAACTTTTAAAGTTGACATTTTTACTTCCAGTTTACAGACATGTCTGAGGAGTGTTGTGCTAGAAGAGGCCGAAATCACATTTGCTGATTTGTGCAGATTCCTCCTGGCTCTCAATGTCAATTCTCACATCAGAAAGCTTTATCTCTGGGGTGTCTTAAAGAAGTGTGAGACTCCTTTCACTGGCCCCTTGCAAAGTAATAAATAATACAGTAATAAGTAGTAAATGATACATTGGCTAAATTCTTTAATATTACTAGTGTGAGTACAATATGTAGAAAGAAGTAGAGGAACAAAACAAGAGTGTCTATGTAGTTTACAATCTCCTCCTGTTATTATTGTTATAGGACATAAACAGTTGCTAACAAGCTAATTGATATATTGCATTTATTCTGGGGGAAGGAAGTGTAATGTGACCTACCCTAGAGGTTTATTGTGCTCCCCCACTACCTTACTGAAGAAGATTTCAATTATAGAACTTCTACCAGTCCTGATTCCAAACAGAATCTGAGTTTGCCAGTCTAAGATTTAAACTTCTTGATAGTGTATTGCATTCTACTAATAGATCATAGGGTGTTTCCTGCCCGTCCTGAAGAATCTGTGGTATAATTTTCTCTCAAGTCAAGGTTATTTGTCTGTTTATTGATTTTTTAATGCCATGTAAGCAAGCATATCAAAATTCTTAGTTTATCCTGGTCCTCAAGTTAGTTTTCAAACACTGTACTTTCTAGTCATAACGTCGCTTTAGGATATGGCCATACAGTAATTGAGTTTCACCAACCAACCATATTTATTCCAATGAACCCTGATTTTGTCATACTAAAGTTCCTTCACCATAACTATAAGGAAGTGTGAGAAGTGCGTCTGGGACAAATTCGATATATGTACTTATAGTGAGTGCTGATCCTAAAAATATACCAAATTATAAATTTGTGTTTCAAATAGATTCCAAATATGGCTATGTAAAGTTTCCTAAAACTCACCAATAAGACACTTTGGTCATTATATCAAATATACATAATCTAACAATGCTATGACAAAACTAAGATCAAGTTGAAAGTAGTATTTCCTTTAGAAGGTTTTTACTTATTAAGTTTAAAAAATGTTATTTGGTGTTGGATTTCATTGTCATTACTTCCACCAAGTTATGTTCTCCCAGTCAGAATAAACTCGGATTTACTTTTGTAATATCTACAATCAATGTATAATAATACCCCTAGATATTTGGATATTATCATAAAAGTAAATCTGGGTACTCTGACTGGGAAAATGTACACTCTCACAGAAAATGATGAAGCCGAACCCAAAAGATATTTTTATAAAATTTAATTTGTAAAAAACTGTTGATGGAAAATCTACTTTTACTTTAACCTTTCTCACATAATTATTCAACTATTTTTTTATCTTTAGTATGTATTGTGTTGTTGCTTTTATTTATGTACTAAATAACTAGTATTAAAAAAAGGATTAAATAGTTATTTAACATTTTTTAACAACGAATCCACTAATATCTATTATTCTAAGTCTAAACGTCAAGCACATGCCTTCAGCTTGTTTTTCTTTTTGTTTTTCACTGATACAGACATTATGGGATCTTTCTTTCTATCTTTAAAAGATAGTGGGATCATCAATGGCAAAAACAGGCTCAAGAACAGGAGTGATCACCTGTCATTTAGTTCAGTCAACAGAATGATATCTAGAGTGGGATGATAGCTTGCATGTAAAGTCCTCCTTTTGATCTAAAAACATACTTGTTTTCACCAGATTCATCATCGAATCTCTTTTTTGTGTGTATCCTAGTCACTTTTACCTCAGAAACAACTTTAAGTTGTACTTGTAAGTTGTCTTGATTATTCTCTAAGAAGTTGAATCCAAACATTTACCATTAGTTTATTATTAACTACCTATTCTTTCATTTATTCAGTAGCTTAAGACAGGCAAAGCTTGATTCTTAGTAGAAACTATTCCTTAAATAATGCACTTGTTAAATAATTGTTGCTAAAATAATGATTTCAAATTTACTCGATCAATCAATCAATCTGCTTCATGAACTTCCGCTTCAAGATATTTCAATTCATTTAAAGCTGATATTGCAACACTATAGTTGTTTGCTAAGGGGCTGACCGATTCTATTCCAGCCCTCAATTTTTGTTGTTGACATTAAGTGAAAAGATATTTTAGCATTGTTTTGAAGAATTTTACCTTTTAGGGCTCACTGAAAATTTGTTGTAGATTTCCAAAGTAGGATGTCATCTCAATACTAGTTTCCATTGCATATCTGCTACACAAATGTAAGGTGTAAGCACAGTAATGTGAAAAATATAACTGAGGATTTCTTTGAAGCTTTTTGATTTTACATCTTTAAACTTACAAGAGATATCAGAACAGTTAGGGGCCATGGAAGAGTGCAGTTGGTGGTGGCCTAATAGAATGGACATACCCTTGCAACATTGCCACACAAACATCAACTGCTGCATGGCATTGAACGCTGCAGTTACAGCAGGCAACAAGTTTGGCAACATTGCTTAGTCCTCCTTGACTCCTCCAAGGTTCATGCGCAAAAAAGGTTCCTCCCTCAACTGCACTCTCAGGTGGTCCTAGAAAAAATTCAGTAAACTTTTATTTGATTATTTATTTATTGGTTGTTTTGGCTCTTATTATCTTTACAGAATTGTCAGTATCACATCTATATCTACATCAATGCCTCCCACGCCTTTCAGGGAAATATAAAGATCATTCCATGTGAGTTTAATTTACAAGTAATTTAACATTGGACTCATGGCTTTAAACTCCGTTAGGAAGGGCCACCGTGTACACCATTAACTGTAAGGAGTCATCTGTGACCCACGCCACATACTATTTATTGATACTTAGAGATCTACCCTGTAACTTGGAGGCTAATGTAATAATGTAGCAGACAATGACAGTGGCTGAAATTGGGTTGAACAAAGAATACAATTATACATATATGAGTGGTGGATGAATTAGGGCAGATGAAAAATAATTGTCTAAGCAAAATAAGTCATTTGCAGCATGAGCCATAGATGACTCATACATAATAATGCACTTTATTGTCATAACTATAAAATATATTTCTCACCACATCAATCCCCAATTAAACTGGTAAAAAACTTATATGTTCATAGTAAATAATATATTTTCTTGAGAAAAATTCTTTGCCTAACTATGTTATTAATACTTACAGAATAATTGTAACTATTTTAGTGGGAGAAAATGAATTCAAGACTAAGTTTTTTCAGGTGACACAGATCTTGATAATTTACCTCGAATCCCATACACTTACAATCCTGGAGGCCGAAAATACCTAAAAAAACTAGCAGCACTAAAATATGAGGAGATGTTAATAGACAAGGTGTCGCTAAAGGACTTTCACAGGACTATAAAAGATTCTTGGAGAATCACAAATGTTTTGAGAGCTTGGATGGGAAATCTACTAAATGCTTGTGTTAACAACTCAAATCAAATGTTAGACCCAAAATTATCTACAATTGAAAATTATAACAAATTGTTGAGAACTCTGAATGAGCTACCAGACTCAAGAAAACATGTATTTTTTCAGAAAGAAGTTGGAATCCAGTGTTGTATTTCACAAGGTAAGACACAAATTGTCTAAAAATTATAAGAACACATTTGTTATTCCACTCAGTATTCACTATAATTAAAAAATTATGATTAAACACAGTGTTCTTAATTTTGATAAAAACATAGACACCACAAACATGTAATTTTAGTTAGCCACAAAAACTATCATTTGATCATAATTTGTAAATCTACAACTAATGATCTAATGTGTAAAGACAAACATTTGAATTAAATGATTACATTAAAATAAATTAAGAATTTATACCCAACTAAAACAAGACTTAAAACTTTAAATTACAACAACAATTGGTCAGTGATATGACAGTTATAAAACTACCAATCACCTGTTTTATCAACGAATTTGAAAAACCTCTGTGTGAAGCCACACAGTACTTGTACAGTACAGCCACACCACTGAAAGCTACAAACTTCACACATACAAACTACAAACAAAATTATTAATTTATTATATTCCACTTCTTTGGAGTACTGGTACCTCTTTAAGTTGATTGTAATTAGCTGGCACATTATACACTACAATGTATATCATTAAAAATAACATTTTCTAATTTATCATCCTGCTATAAACTTTGGCCTAATTTTTACTTTAGATTTCCCAAACGGCATACTTTGCCATTTATAATATTTAACTTCAATTTTGTTTTGTTTTCTGAGTTTACTATATATAATTTTATTGGTAGCAGAGGATATCATAGTAAAACCCACAAAATATATTCTAAGGCAGTTTTAACCATTGCTGAATCAAAAAATAAATGGGTAAAAGCAGAGAGAAAGCACGTTTTTAAGTTCTGTTGGAGTTTTATATAAAAAAGCTTTACTATTCTTTATTCTTTCAGTATACTAGAGAATGATCCAAACCATCCCCTTTGGTTACTACTTCAGCTTAAAGTCTGCACAATGTAATATCACTCACAAGAAGCCGACATCTTAAGAATACATACATATTCAAGTCTCTACACTGATCCAGGGATTTTTTAAGTTTCCACTTTGAATTTGCATACAAGAATTAATATTAAAGCCAACATCTTGTGGCTCATAACAACATCCAGAACAAGACAATAAAATCAGCCCAACTCTAGATAACAGCATACACTTTAAAACATGAAATATTTTTCTACCATTTCAAACTTTATACTCTAGTCGTAGATACGTCACTCATTATCAGAAGCTATTTAACAACTAAGTCAGGAAATTTGTTAACAGTGCCAAATAGTGCACACTCTTTAACAACGTCTGCAAAACAAAATTAGAATGTGAAGCTTACCAAATAAAAAAAAATCCTGAACCTTGAGTACCATCTACTATGATAAATGACTATCCAAGAATGTTTACCTTTTCCGCACAATAAAATCTGAATGCCTAACACAGATAACTCGAATTACCATTATCAAATTATCAACAGAGAATGTTGGCAAAGAAACATGTATGTATGATAACAGATAACTGCATATGGACATCTAGAGACAATTATGCCCATAAGATATAATATAAATATGAGAGGAGAGGAGATATTTGCTGCAACTTCTAGGTTTGAACAATCTCAATGAGATAGTAATTGAGAAAACCAAACACTACCAGTGTAACAACAACCTTTTTTCCCCGGTTTTGAAAGCTCAATTCACATTTATTTATTTATTTATTTATTTATTATTATTTCAACGGCATCCGCCAATATACAATAATTTCACAACATTTTCATGCAACTTAAATATAACATCAACAAAATAAATAACAACTAATTAAATTACAGAAAGTAGTGATTATGCAGTGGAATAATAAATAAGTATTAAGATTTGTGAAATAATGTTATAATAGTGAAAAATCACAAACATCATCTCCAACTGATATTAAGGGGAAAAAAACTCTATCACTCATTACTGTTGCAGTCTCTTTTTAAGGTGTGCGATGCTGTCATAAAACATATCACCATCGGAAGGAATGCTGTTTCCACGCCTATGAAGTCGAGCAATAGGACCGTGATAGCTGTAATTGTTTGAGTGGTGGCAGGTTGAAAACATATTCCTGGATCTGGTTCCAGCAGGCACCAAGAGGGATATCCTACTCAGAAGCTCTGGTGAATCGATCGCCCCGTTGATAAGCTTGTGCAGGAAAATAATATCAAACATTCTCCTTCTGCACTCCAGCGTAGGCAGAAGAAATTCCTGCTCAAGTGCGGGGACAGAGACCTCCCGATAGGCTGCACCTCTCCGGACTCCTTGAAGTCTGCAAAATTTGTTTTGAATACTCTGTAGTTTGTGAATATGAGATGCGTAATGAGGGGACCAAACAAGAGTACAATATTCCAGATTAGGCCGAACTAAAGCCTTGTACAAGAGCAGTAGTGTCTCGTCACCGAACGTCCCTCTAGACATTCGAAAAATGAATCCTAGCATTTTGTTTGCCTTCAAAGATACCGCATCAATGTGTGCATCGGGTGACAAATTTGTAGTCAAACTTACTCCAAGGTCGTTTATCGAGGTCACTCGCTTGATGTCGCCGGATACAGTGTAATTGAAAGCAACAGGATTCTTCAGACGACAGAAGGTGATTGTAAGACATTTGGTTGAGTTAATGACCATCTTATTATCATCGCACCACTCAGCAATTAGGTTCAGATCACGTTGAAGATTGAGACAGTCATCACGAGAGTAGATTTCTTTGAATATCTTGAGGTCATCTGCGAAGAGGAGATATTCCGATGATAGGTGGCTGATGATGTCGTTGACAAACAAGTTGAAAAGAATAGGGCCAAGCTTGGACCCCTGTGGGACACCTGAGGTGGGAGGAAATTCTTCAGACAAATGGTTTCCAAGTTTGACCCTCAGCGAGCGTCCACTTAAATAGCTCTTGAACCATTCTAGAGAGAGTCCGCAGAAACCATATCCTTCGAGCTTGGAAATCAGAAGTGAGTGACTAATCTTGTCAAATGCCTTGGAAAGGTCTAAATAAATGCTGTCCACTTGATGTCTTCGATTAAACGCAGAAAGAATATAGTCTGTGTAGATGACAAGGTTGGTCTGGGTGGAACGACCCTTGCAAAACCCATGTTGTTGGGGGACAATGATACTCTTTATGTCATTAGATATCAATTCCAGCACTAAACCTTCCACAACCTTAGCCAAAGCAGGCTGGATGACGACTGGCCTGAAGCTGGTGACATCAGTAGCATTTGGTGTTTTAGGAATCGGCACAACATAACTGGACTTGAGTGCTGTGGGAAAGATGCCGTCCATAAATAGTCTGTTAAGTAAATTGGTGAGAGGCTTTGAAAGCTGAACGCTACATTTCTTGAGAACTATAGGTGGGATGAGATCAGGACCATTACCTTTGTTGACATCAAGTGACTCCAGCTCCTTCCGTACTCTTTCCTCACTTACATGGAAGCGATTTACATTGAAGTTGCTAGCAAAATGAAAGTCTAAAGTTGTGTCATCCCTGGGATTGAAAGTTAAGGCGAAGAAGCCTATTATATTGTGCTTTTCAACGATGAACACCCCAAATTGATCTTAGTTGTATTAGCTCTTTCAGTTTAGACACACAAATACATTATGTACTACAGGAACATGAGTGGGAGTAAGATAAGATGAATTTATTGAATGGATTCAAATTTCCTAAAAGTTTTTCTGAAATTATTATTATTTTTATTAACAACATATAGATAAGAGAGTCTTAGAGATGGCCAAGCAAAACTCCATCCTAAACTAGTTCTTGTGCCAGCCTACTGTCCTACTACTGTTCTCAGACCAGTACTTTTCCTTGCCTAATTAACAAACCCTTGTTTTGTCATTGAAACAAATGAGGCGAAAGTAAAAATATAAGTTATTAGTCTCCAATAGTAAGAGGTACACATTTTACAAATTTAGGAATGCCTGACATACATCAGTTTTGAAAAAAAAAATTGATGATACAGTATCACAAAAACTTAAAGCCAAAAAAATATGTGTACATCTGTCTTTTCCACTATAAGACACAATCCTGCCCAACCATCAGTGTGCAAGTATTAAGTAGAGTGTAGAATTTTACATGTGAATTGTTTGTGTTTCATTTAGTACATTTTTGTTTTATATGTATATTTAAAAAGGAAAACAAACTAGAACTGTCAATGCTGTTCAAACAAAAAAGAAGTACTAAAACTTATAATTTGTATTCAAATAGGTAGTGTGTAGAGATTAAAGATTCAGTAAGCTTTCCTTATTAGCAAATTTCTGCAGGAATTGGTAGTGTATACTTTCAAAGTTATGGTCTAGTAAATAACAATAGGTTAACTGGTGATGTGTTTTAGATGGTGGAGTGGGAAGTGGTTCATCGGATAATGGTTTACACAAGCCATCCACAAGTGGATCAGTAGGGAAAGATGTAATCGACTTTTGCAGAAATTATCTCAAAATTCATGAAAACAATAAGATTGATATCGGAATATTGAGAGAAATATACAAGTTGGCATTGACTGGGCTGACCAACATCACAACACTGTCAATGAACTACAGTCTCCTGGCCGATGGCACCGGAGAGACCCTGTTGTCGATCGGGAGTTTGGTTAAGGGCAAACTGAGGAACTTGGAATTGCTGTGTGAAAAGAGAGAGGCTCCTTCGTCAGCACATTTGCTGTATCAACAGGATGCCTGTCATGCAATTCCTGATCTTATCTGGAAACAAGTCATTAAAGCAGTGTCCATATTTAAAAGTTCACCTTGTCTGTGGTAATCTATTTTATTACAATATATATATATATATATCTCAATCACAGATTAGCTAAACACCGATTTCAGTAATGCATTTGAATAACAGATCAAATAATACTAAATATAGTATCCTATGTTTATTTCAAAATTTGTTAAATGTTTCTTTTTAAATGCAAACTAGTTCTAGTCAGCAAAGATTTCATCGACACAGATAACCCTGAAGACAGGTAAAATGGAGACAATCCTCAAAATAGCAAGGATGAATATTGGCATAGGCTACTTTGGTTATTTTGGCCAACTTTGTAATCGTACACAGGGAAATGTGGATGAAGATAACAGTATGAATTTATGTTGTATTTATATGAGTTATGCCTTAAGGAAATCTGAGGTTTTTTAAAGAACTAAGACTGAAGGAAATTGCATTTTTATAATACATAACTTAAGAAAATTAAATTTATAATAAAATATCAACTAAGAAAATTATACATATTTTAATACATTATTTTTTATACATTATTTATATGTAATTTCCTCAAGGTCTATTCTATATGTTGAGTAGCTTTTTCAAGATTCTCATTTCAATATGATCAAATTACTACTGTATGTCTCTACAAATTTGTCATGAGATGATTAGATTTTAAACAATATTTACCCTATATTAAGAAAAGTGGAAATTATTAGCCCAATTGAAAACTGATTGCGACCTATCAATAACTGTGATTAGTTCATCTTTTATACAAGTGACAAATATACTTTAAAAAAACCTAAAACTTCTTGTGAAATAAATGTTATTTAACATTTTTCAAGTTAAAAAAAAGAAACATCAGCAATGTTAAATTATATCTTCTACAAAATGGGTATACTCAGTATGTTATGAATAAAGCAAAAGAAATAATAGGAAACACACTATCAGAAAATGAAAATAAAGAAAAACTTATGTACATGTTAATTCCATAAATGTCAGGGTTATTAGAAAGAAAATAGAATAGTAGAGCAAGCTTAACACAGTCTTGTAAAAAAAACGAAAACTGACAAGCAGGACTCCACATTTTTACTTTAAAAACAAAACAATAACTGTGTTTACAGTACATGCTATTGTGATAGGGGATATGTTAGATGGGATCACTAAATTTGAGAGACAAAGACAACTACAATAAAAGGGACAGTAGAAAAATAAAAAATTGTTCAACTTTGCTGGTCTGAAAATCAACACACGAAGTGGAATGAAGCAGAAATACAGTTTGAAAACAATTTTTTCGGACAAACAAATTGAGGATTGATACATAAAATTAGCAGACAACCATTAAGTCAACTATCTGTTGAAAATAGACCACTTTTGCTACCAATATGATAAAAGAATTTTCTAGGAAACCTACAAACATTGCAACATTCAAAGAAACTAAACAAATAAAATTTGTTCTCCGTAGTATATAATATAACTAACTTTGAGTTTAAATATAAAAACGTAAGCTGAGGAGCGCCTAACTTTTATCTCTTCCTTCCCAAACATCCCTTCTGTCCCCTATTTTTATTTCAGATGACCAGCCATACTGTCACAGGAAGTACCCACATTTTTCAGTCTTTTTCAGATTTTTTTCTCAGTCTTTCACCATCGGTGTTGGGTTATGGACATGTCAGTTTATCGATGTGGTATTTATCATGCTCATTCTGTGCAGTAACATAGTTGGTGCTTGCTCCAGTCTCTTTGGATCCTCAGGTGTATGTTTGAGGTTTTAAGATGTACAAATCTCCCAATTTTTATCCATAACCTTGGTGAGGTCATCGCCACATATTTGTTAGGGTTTTCGACATCTGATGAAGAGGATTCCAATCCTCAAAATGCAGTGTTATATTTTTGTAATATACAATGACATCAAATGTCCAAAATCCTATTATCAAATCATTCATTGTCAATAACAGATGACAGTATGTGTTTTATTGTGTAATAATAATAAGTTACTGTGTAAAAATAAAATAAAACATGTCAGTTGTAATTTTGTTTTCCCTACTATAAAAAAAACGTTATCCTCCACAAGGAGCAAAGTGTCTTCAGCTTCATTTCCCCTTGTTTGTAAAACACAAATTCGCACAGAAAACAATCACTTTTGCTCTTAGCGACGAAAATTACTATTTGAATAAGTATTTTTCTATATAGTGGCTGCTTTATAATGTGTTTGGTAACTTTTTAACATATTACCTAATGTTATACTGTTTTATAGTTAAAAATGTTTCAATTTTCAGTGTCCATCTCCACCTACGATTACTTGAAACTGTTTATCACCAAGTCAATGCCTCTCAAGAGCCTCCATATTGATAATGGTTTTTGTCCCACCTTGGACATGCCACAATTGATGTTCTTCAGTGTCCTCAAGTTTTTATACCTTAATTTTAAAGAAACTTTAGGTAAGTAATTGTCAGAGAAGATTGAGATTTGGGATAAATCAGAAACAGCAAAAACCAATCAGGTCTGGATCTAGTTGTCAGGATTGACTTGCTTCATAATCAGGCGCAACTCTGAAAGGGTCCAATTAGGAATTAGAGTACTTTCAGATCACAACTGAACATTTCAATAGTATTTGATCAGAAATTTGTGAAGTATAAATATTGTCATTTATTTTTTCAAGTTAACAGATCTTCAACTTACACGTAGTTAAGTCAAATATTGAATGTTTGTAAATACTGTTTTTACAACACTAAGTACACCTGCAGAGGTATTGGTCTAATAAGACAACTGGTGTGGTAAAATGGATATAGTACAACACCTAAATATTATTAAGTATTTTAGTTTTTCATATTGATTTGTATTTTAGTGAATTATTATAGTCGTGTTGAAATATTTTAAATTTTCTTTTTATTTTGTTACTGTAGATAAATATTAATAAACTGAATTTAAAAAATGAAAAAACATCAGAGAGATTAAAATACAGTACAATACAATAGAATTACAACAATTACACTACACAATTTTACTACTTTGGCTCATAATTTAATGTATTTATTGTATCTTTCAGAGGAGGTTAGTTTTCTGTTATGGCATTCATCTGGAAGAATTGACAGTGAGCTTGAAAAGTTCATAAAGGAGGCACCACATTTAAGTCATTTTGAATATTATGGACCATTACAGTACAAGTCCACTATAAGCAAACTTTGTGACGCTGCTCTTCTTTCATCTTCAGGTAAGTGTTGGTTTTATGAAGAGATATAATTTTCCCTCAATGTACTGAAAATAAAAATGACTAGTAGAATACATATAATTTTATTTATGCTTGCCATCTATAACTCGGGTATTTTTAATAGTTGACCACTTAATATAAATTTAAGGTTTTAACTAGAATAATCTTGAGGAAAAAATGTGTTCAGGCTGTGTAGATAGAAAAATAATACATCAGAATTTTAGTTCTTTGTGTAAAATTTGTTACTGACGATGGAAGGTTTGAAAGGATAACAGGATTTTGGACATTTGCCATCATTATACGTTACAAAAGGTAAACACGACATTTCGAGGATTGACACAGTATCAGGTGGAGGAGGTATTAATACATACAAAAATAACCAACAGAAAGAAGTAAAGAAGGGATAGAAAAGCTGCTTGTTGTCTAGTCCAGGTGTTGTCACTGTACAGGATGCAAGTCCCGAGCACAAATCACGAATCCAAATCACAAGTCGAGGATCACAATCTCACATCACACTAACACTGACGGGAGTGGGATACTAACAAGAATGGCGATATTGGCTCTTTCATCGGCACCATGTAGTGTCATATGAACAAATTACAAGCAGAATAGACAAGAAAAAGTACAATATCATATATTTTTTACATAATTTTTTTAATATAAATTAAAAAGTCATATTGTTTTTCAGTTGTGATCGAAATTGCTCTTGATGATTGCTAAGCAAAACATGACTAGTTTGTAACATAAATTACAAGGATAATGTATATCTTTATATATTTTGTACAATATACAGTATAATCGTATTATACATAAAATGATTATAGTTATTTTGTTAGTGACTTGTCTACTTAATTAGCAACATTTTAAGTTATATAGGATCCGTTTTAAATTGTAAAAATAAAAAAAATATATACAATTTTATACAATACTCTATTATAAATACAACATTTTACATAGTAGCTTATGTGCCAGAATATATAGTATTATATGACTATTGCAGTGCCTGCCAAAATGAAATACTTAGTTGCAGTCACAAATACACTTATATTGCAAAAGCAGAATATTGAAGGTGAGCTGACAATATCAATCTGTGCATCCAGAACAGTTGAATCCGGTGCACATTAGCATGACTGACTAGAAAAAAGGTTTGTGCACTTGGCAACAAACAAATTTCACTTTATATGTAGCAACTGTTAAAAGACTGGATTTCGTTCTTCTTAGAAATCCAACTGACGACTCAACCAAGACAATCCTAAAAAACTCAAGAGCTATCGCTTTACCCGACCAGAGTTCTATAATCTTCATTCAGGGTTAAATTCTCCTCAGTTATCCAGAGTCTTTGTTCACTGGCAACAATAAAACAGAATATTGAATTCAATTATGGACTGTTTATTACATGCTGGTGTTCACTGAATGCCATACCTATCAACCTGAAACCTAAAACATCTCCCCAACATTAATTAACATCCTTAATTAAATTCTTACATTAACAGCTGATTGTTATCCTACATTTTAATTTGATGTTTTTTAGCACGATCACTGTGATAAGTACAATATCGTGAATAATTATTCTAACCTGACATCTTAAAATCCATTCTCAAAACATGAAAACTAATATTTTGTAGTTGGTTTAATTTGAGGAATAAAAAAAATGTTTGAGCTCTATAAAAACCATTCTGCTACTCAGTTCTGTGCAATCATATAGCTAACCACACCATGGGGGAAGCTATTGCATTACTTAATAAAGAAATGAGGTTAGTTTGTGGGTACTATGAGTTGTGCCCAGTGCTATGCATTAAGTCCTTACTATATAAAATAGAGAGAAGAAGCTCTTGACCATGCTGGTTCCCATCGTCCACCAATCACCACAGATTTATGGTAAAAAGTCGTCAAACTTGTAAAGCTAATAAATTCTCAGCTGTTTGCTGTCCATCACCAAAGAAGTTTGTCTCAACCAACACTCCCTAGAAAAGAGTTTGAATCTTTGTTTACCAGCTAAAATAAAAAAAAAAAAAAATATTAATCCAACAAAAGAACTTAGTAAAATAATTCTTTCTTAGAGAGCCTGTTGCAAATTTATCAAGTTCTGCAAATTACTTTCCATGTAATGATTAAATGTTTCTGTGTGTGTTTTGTTTTCAGAAATTAAATACTTCAAGTTAATGGTTCAAGGAGATCCTTGTTACTCTCACATTGCTCGTGACCTAACAGCGGAGCTGTACCAAAAGTATAAACCAAATTTTAAGGAACGATCAATACAGTTTTTTCTTGGAACACACAACTCATGATATGCTTATCATCACATGTTTTACTGATATTATTGTATATTATAGATGGAAAATAATTAGCTATACATATTCTTCTATATTTAGTTATTTATATTTAGTTGAAGTATTTTTAATTCTAAAAGCAAATTCTAGTAAATAAATTTACATGGAACCCTCTTGTATGCATTAGATCCTAAATAGAGCCAATGAACCGAAGAGTGAACCTATTCAAATGGCCCCCTCAAAAGCCTTTATACTTTATAAAACCATGTTTTTAGTCATTTTAAAGATTAGAAAAGAACCTTATAGATTAACTAGAAATAAATTAAAACAAAACGTTTAAAAGTTACTATAGATCCTAATAATATTATATCACAATATATCACAGCCACAACCATGGGCAGAAATTACATAAAAATCCAAGAAAAGACTAAAATGGAAACAACGTGTACCAGAAATTCAAAAATTGTTCAAGTAAAATACAAAGAGCGCAGCACTTGTCAAGGATATCATACTGTATAAGTGTTAGCGGTGCATTTTTGTTCGTTGATCCGGAAAGCAGAATGAGGTCTGTCGTCATTTGATGAAGGTTGACAGTTAAATATAAGGAATGACAATATATTTCTCCTTTTTAAATGAATACAATATAAATAAAATAAACCCTTTTTGTTTATAAAACAACTTTTAGATTTAATAAGTATTCATTTGGATTTATGTGACACTTTTAAACCTTTCAAAATATAAGAAATATTATGGGACAATAATAAAAATGTTTTTATATTTCAAAATTAGAACAACATTTCCAATGTTTGTCTTGGAAATTATCTACTAGACATTTTAAATAAAATAGAGTTTATAGTGTGTAAATAGTTTTATAATTAAAGATGGATTTAAAAATTATAATATATTATTTCCTGAATGACGGGTTTTTTCAAACTAAAGTAATACACATTTCAAAAATGTTTATATTATCAGTGTTCTTACCTATATTTTTTTGTGAGAACTTATTGCATAACAGCAAATCATTATTATTTTCGACTTGAGGAATAGACAGATATATTCTAATTAACAAAGAGGGTTTTGGTAGGCTTATCGTAACTAAACTTATTGCTAAAATTTATCCAATCCAATCCCATGTTATATTGTCACATTATAACTTATTTCTATTACAATGGAATACCTTTATAATTCTTGGTAGGCTGCAAATTATGAAATGTTTTGGAAATTTACTTTGCAAATATACTTTGCTTGAAGTTTATTTTTGATGATGGAAGGATTGTGAAGGAAACAGGATTTTTCCGGACATTTGCCATTGTTCAGAGAAACAAAAAATCAGTAACACTTCGATTTGAGATCTGCAATCTGATCTCTTCTTCAGGTAATCTACCTGAAGAAGGTGTAGTGAGTACTTCAGGTAATGGGTGAGGTGAGTAAAAACTAATATTGCACTACCAGCACCAGCCACACTAGCAGCAGTTGAAACTAACCAGTTTTCAGTGAATAACAATTCAAAATTTAATAAAACCATTGTAAAAATATTGTAAGGAGATCCGGAAACCTAGTATTTCTACGCCGTTCAGGTAAATGGATAGACCATACTAGCTTGTAAATCAGTTGCAATCATGGGGATGTTCATGCAAGACTTACCATGAGAGTAGGGAAATAATCAACTGTAAAAAACTACTCAGTTTGAAAACCAAAATATATAACTTTTGACAATCGGAATTTTTGTTATTTCACTTATACAGGTAAAGTTAACAAACATGGTGATGCTTAATTTAAATGATAATATTTGTACTATAAGTGTTACATAACCAAAGTCTATTTTAAATAGCTTTTTTAGACCACAACAGTAATTTTAATATGAAAAAAGTAATATGTACTGTGCAATTACACTCGCAGGTTTCCAGAGTCGAGTGGCTAGGGGTGCAAGAGTTCATCAAAGTACACTTACAAAACATCCATTATGCAATGGATACAATTCTTGGAACGCAACAAATGGATTAAATTTCTTCATACTTTAGAAGATATGCAAGAATCAGCCGTTTATGGCAAACCCAATTCTAATTGCCTACAGATACCGGGGTTTTAAATTGCTCTCCCATTTGTTAAAAAAAAAAAAAAAAAAAAAAAAAAAAAAACAGGGGGTAAGGCTTTATAAATTGACTTTGAGAGTCAGTTTATAACAAAACTGTACTCAGATTTGTTTAATAGTTTTGATTGGCTGAAAGTTGGATCAAGTAGAAGTAGGTAAAGTAAGTTCTATTATTGTACTCAAGTATTCTTGTTTTAATAGGCAAATTTTACAAACTCTCTGTGGTTCTTATTTGAAGGAAACTTTAGTATTTAATTTGAAAAGTGTCAATAGCTTTGGTAAACGGCCTCTGGCTCTCACTTCCACACAATAAAAGTGACAATTGAAATCATTATGTTGAACACTTGAACAAAGAGACACATACTTAACAGTCTGAAAATGTGTAAGTATGTGAAACATCAACCTTACAATGAAAATGTACTTCATTGGTGATGAGGCGTTCTCCTCCAGCGCTTTCACTAAACCCTTGTTCACACTGGCCAAATGGCTAATTTAGAATAAAACGAGAATATTATTTTAGATCCCCACTTTTCATGAACCTAATTTGGTTAGTTTATCCAACTTCTGAAGAAATGTATCAAAGAGTGGCCTGTTTCACATGAGACTTCCTGCTATAAGTCCTTCCTTATTCCATTAGTAGATAAATTCTCCTGCTGCTCTAAGTTCAATTTGGGATGATCAACAAACTTAATTATTCTTTCTAAGTGCTAAATAGCAACATTTAGTAGGCTTGACCTGACCAAGTACTGAAGTTCACCAGAACTAAATTTAAACATCAGAAAAGCCATAAAATTAGACTCTTCAGTCTGTTTCTCTTCATAGTGTATAATTGTATAAGATATTTCTGTATATACACTTTTTATCAGTGTTATTTTTCAGTCACAATTAA
This sequence comes from Homalodisca vitripennis, assembly GCF_021130785.1. Taxonomy (NCBI): domain Eukaryota; kingdom Metazoa; phylum Arthropoda; class Insecta; order Hemiptera; family Cicadellidae; genus Homalodisca; species Homalodisca vitripennis. Next base: position 171,267,349 of record NC_060210.1, read on the forward strand.
ATTAAATTAAAGTTCTCACTAATCTAGATAGTTGCTGCATTGATATGGATAAATCATAGACTGAATTAAGACAGTGAACTGGATTTCTACCACACAATAACCCATATGATCTGTTTCCCTACATTTTGTTTATTAAAAGTTAATATGAGGATTTTTTTGTAGGTATCTATGCAAGCAATAAGGAAAATAGATTATAAGAGTTGTAGACCATAATCACTTCTTTTAAATTAGACTTACTGGACAGGTTTTAAAAATGTTATTAAAGAGGAGAACTATTAATATACAGTGATTATAAATACAACAAATTGTAACACTTTTATCCTTAGTCCTTCTTTCTCTTGTCTATGGTTCCTTATGAATTTGAAAAATAATAGAATGAGAAATCTACAAAATTATATGCAAATCGATTTATGCTTATAATTATTTTTAAAGGCAGAAAGCATACAGACAGTGCCGCCAAAAAGTTTAGGGACAGGTACCAAAAAAGACACTTTTTCACAAAAACATCAGATTTATTCATTCAAAATTAGAGTTAACATTTAAACTTTGTGATTTAGGTTACATAATACCTTGTAATAATCTATAGGACCCCCTTTAGCCCTAACACACTCCAACATTCGTTTAGGCATAGAGTCAATCAATTTAATGCACTCCTCTTTGGTGATATTGTGCCATATGTGGGACAGGAACAACTTCAAATCATTCTTATTTGAAGGTTTCTTCTTGGCAAGTCTAATAGCCATCATATTCCAAATGTTCTCAATCGGATTGAGATCCGGACTCCTAGGTGACCATTGCAAAATTTCAATGTCCTGTTGACTAAACCAGTTCATGGTAAAGCGTGATTTGTGACAAGGTGCGTTATCTTGCTGAAACAAAAAGTTTTCACCCAGCTTGGCTCGTACAGATGGCAGCATAACCTCCTCCATAGTATTACAATATTTTTCACTGTCCATAAAACCCTCAACAAAGTGTAATTCACCAGAACCCTCTGAAGTTATACAGCCCCAGATCATAAGAGCCTCGCCGCCCTGTTGAACTGCCAGGGTAACACAGGCAGGCAAAAATGTTTCAGTTTTTGTACGCCTCACACGAATTTTGTGCCTAGGAAACAGCTCAAATCTACACTCTTCAGAGAATACTACTCTCCTCCAAGCTTCTTTGAGCCAACACCTACAGATTTTACACCAAATACGGTGTCTGTTCTTAGCCAAGTCATTCAGTAGGGGTTTGCGAACGACAAAATAAGAATTCATCACTGCCTCTCTTAGCCGAGAAGAAACTGTTGACACACAAACATTAATATTGGGGTCTTCTTGTTTCAATTTAGCCAATAGATCAGATGCACTGTCATTACGGTTCTTCTTACTTAAGTTTACTAACTTTTGGTCAATCCGGGGCGTGGTCTTTCTAGGCCTACCAGAGCGTGGAGCTTCAATCACGGTGCCGCTTTCCTTAAAACCTTGACTGTGTTCAAACTTGAGTTTTTGTAGCCAAATTTTTTGAAAAATCTAAAGAAACTTCAGCGAATTTACATTTTAGGTACAAATTTTTTCGCCATCTCACAAGTATTATTCTAATGTTCCATAGTTAATGATAAACTTATAAAAAAATAATAAGCTTAATATCTGTCATGGTTTAGGAGAAAAAACATTTTTGTGTGGGAAACATGGTTTTTTCAAGTTCTTTTTAAACAGAAAAAAATATTGTGGGAAAACTATAAGAGCCACAGTGTTGGAAATGGTATTCAAAAGTTTGGTATTGTCCATAGTATAATGCACAAATATGTGAAAAGACCACAAACAGTTAGTTTAAGGACAATGTTACATCTTCATGTTTACAGGGGTGTCCCTAAACTTTTTGGCGACACCTGTACTAGGGCATTTGCTGCAGTAAACGTATTAATCTACTGTAAAACAACTGTCTAGCTATTAATAATACATGTAGTTATCACCATCGCTGCGGCTTTTTCTTGAGTGATGATAAGTATTGCAATAAGAAAGCAGGCGCACTAGGGTGTCTGCCGCAGTCAATATGTTAATGAAAAGGAATTACAAGGTTTTCAAAACTTATTTTATATCCTATATAAAAGGTACAAGGTTTTGTAAGACCTGGTGGACTTACTGAAGATATACTTAAAGTAATAAATGTAAAAGAAGATAACCTTAGTAAAAGTGACACTTTAGTTGTGGTTTGCGGAAGTAATGATGTGGCAAAAAATGAAGCGGACAACTTTCGTGAGATTTTACATAAAACTCTTAATGAAACGAAGGACAATAATGTGGTTTTAGTAGACCTACCTATTAGATACAACTTGGCAAATTGGTCCTGCGTCAACAAGGAAGTGGTAAAACCAATAAGCGTCTTAAGGAACTCAGTGAACAGTTCAGCAATGTTTCGTTGGTTAGGGCAAGTGATGCGGTGAGACAGTTACATACACGACACGGACAACACCTTAACCACAAGGGTAAGAGATGGTTATCTAATATGATAGCTGGGACAGTAGCATCTTCACAGATGGGTATAAAACGCTCTCAGGGACCGAAGGAAGACCAGCCGCCTGCTCCAGGAACCGAATCTCTGTTGGAAAACTACAGCCTTCTGGAAACAACTGTCAATATATAACATCAACTGATTTCATGAGCACTAGTACACCTACTTTAAGTAATGATAGTTTTAGTATCTTGTCAGGAAATGTAAATAAGATCAATGGTCAAACTAATTATATTAAGAACAAGAAAGATTATGTAAAGTTGAAAAATGGTTCTGAAAAGTCAAATTTCACAATTTACCATCAAAATTGCCAATGCCTCTCTAATAAAATAAGTATTTTGGAAAATATTTCAATTGAATTAAATTTAGATTTTTTATGTCTTACTGAACACTGGATGGAATATAATGAGATATGTACATACTCAATCAATGACTTAAAACATGTAACCAGTTATTGTCGAACTTCTAAGATCCACGGCGGTACAGTAATTTTTTTCTAGATATGATCCAACACGTCTTAAAATAATGGATGACATCAATGGGCTCTCTATGGAGCTAGATTGTGAAATTGCATGTGTTGAAATTTTGGAAGTTGAGCTTGTATTAGTAACTGTATATCGTAGTTGTAATGATAATATTGAAATTTTCTTTGACATCATGGAGAAAGTATTAAGTTATATAAATCGTTTAAATAAGCAACGTGTTATATGTGGTGATTTTAACATGAATTTTCTGGGCATGAATGATAAAAATGCAGTAAACTTTGTAAATCTCTGTTGTATGTATGGAATAAAAGGAACAGTTTTTGAGCCTACTAGAGGTCTCAGATGCCTGGATAATATTTTTACTTCTCTTGATAATAATTATACAACGATAGTAGTTAATAAGCATGTCAGTGATCACCTTGCACAAGTTTTTACATATTCTTTTGAGGTTGATCTTGAAAGTAATTTTTGTAATAAGAGTTTTAAAACTATAACTAAAATAACTGAAGCAGGCATTAGAGAATTTAAATATTATTTATTGAAAGAAAATTGGAAGGAAGTGTTGATGACAGACGATGTTAATGTTGGCTTTAGTACATTTGTACATATTCTAAAGAATTACTTTCATATATACTTTGTAAGTATTGTGAAAAAATAAAACAACAAAAAATAAAAAAAATACATAGGAAGTGTCATTGGTACAATTTTGAGCTTCAAAGAATCAAAGATAGATTAGATATTCTCTACCATTTTTCAAAAGAAACAAATATTGCAAGGTACAAAAATGAATATAATAACTTTAAAAACACGTACAGGAGTAAAATTAAAGAGGCAAAAAAGCATGAAAATACTAGTTTAATAAATAATGCCAAAAATAAAACAAGGGCATTGTGGAGTATTGTAAATAGAAATAAAAAGTGTACTACAAAGGAAAGTGTAAATAATTATTTTAAGCCTGATGATTTTAATGAAGTTTTTATAAATGTTGCCAAAGAATGTGTAAATGTGAACCATAATAATTATAGTTTTAAGTATTATTTAAGTCAGAAAATTGTGCCTCATGATACAAGCTGTTTTATTTTTAGACGTATAACAGAGAGTGATATTTTAGATATAATAAAACAATCAGCTCCTAAAAATAGCATGGATCATTTTGGTTTGACGAATTGTTTAGTTAAACAAACAATAACTTATTTTGTAACACCATTGACTGTTTTAATTAATAATTGTTTAAATTTAGGAATATTTCCTGATGTTTTAAAAATCACCAAAGTTCATCCTATTTTTAAAAAAGGTAAAAGGAATGAAATAGGAAATTACAGGCCCGTTGCTATTGTGCCGGTTTTGTCTAAGGTCATAGAAGTAGTCATATATAAATTAGCCTGAGAGAAGATCATAATGGGACACAAGAAGATATATTTCCAAAATTTTTAGGTTTGACTTTTGATCCTAATTTAAATTGGTATCAGCAAATTGTAGGGGTTAAAAGTAAACTAAGTAAAAGTGTGTTTGCAATTAAACGTTTATGTGGTGAACTTGAGGAGAAAGCTCTTATACAATCTTATTTCGGACTTTTTCACTGTCACTTAAATTATGGTTTGATTGGTTGGGGCTCTTCTCCTTACGCAAATGAAGTATCATTTAAGTATCATTAAAAAAATAGTTGTCAGAATATTGGCAGGAGTCAATAAATACCATAGTTGCAGAGAACTTTTTAACGTTTTAAAATTTTGACATTATTTTCTTTATTACAACAATGCCTACTTTACCTCCGAGCTAATTTAGATCAAGTAAACCTAAGGAAAAATGTTAGTCATAGTCATAGTCATATCATCTTTATTATAATTTCTTTGAGAAATACAATGGTGTCATAGATGCAAATATTAACAATTTTATAGGTATCTTAAGATTAGGTTTTCCAGTTGAGAAACTCTTCAATGGTATAGAATGAAACAATGTTCACAATTATGAAACAAGAAGTCGTAACAATATCAACTTACCTCAAACTAGACTAGCTAAAACCGACAAAAACCCAATGATGATGGCTATTCGACTATACAATAAGTTACCATTAGATATAAGGATGCTAAGTGATATGGAATTTAAAGATAAACTACATTATTTTCTATGTAGAAGATCATTCTATTCAGTGGAAGAGTACATCTCAACAGTGTGGACGAAACAAGACTTTTAGAATGTTCATTGTATTACAAAAGTTGTAACATTGTATTGACGTGCCAATGTATTTGTGTGGAATATTTTCTGGCAGAATAAAATTTTATATTCTTATGAAAATTCTCTATTACTGTAAGAGATTAAGCTATTTCGGTTTGGAGATATCTATAAGTTAAACTTCAATTTGATCTTTGCACCAGGCTCAGATTAACGCCTTTTTGCGGCCTAGGCCGCACTTTTCAATTACCACACCCACCCCATCACTCAAACCCACACTAAAAGTAAATCTTATCTTCTCCTTTAATCTTCAAACTGCATATTGCTGATTATTTTTTTGCATTGAGAGAAACAAATAATACAGTAAGTATTCTTGGATCTTATGTTGTTATTAACCCTTACAGTACGAACATTCGGCCTCAAGACAGCCCAGGAGTGTTAAAGTAGTGTACTACTACCGGCACAAAAAGCCTGTATTAATAACCTTCCTTAATAATAACGTATCGTTATAACAATACCATGCACAGTAAAACATGCTATTTATTTCAATGATATGATTATCATATGATACAACTTACTTCAAATTCACTTAGCTATCCCTATACATCTCAGTTTATCAGTAATATCCAAATAATTAACAACAACCTAGCAAAAAATGTCAACAATTTACCGACATAAACAATAACAGTGACACTTCAAGGTACAAAACGATCTTTGAGGCGAAGGAGCTCGTCTAGTTGTCTGTATTTTCGGTGAGTCAGCGCCTGACATCTGCCCCATACCAGGTACCCTCCCCCTCCTTCCTGCAGGTTGACTGACATTCAAGTAAACTGCGTAATTTTGCTCTGCAGACAAATAGCAATTAGTAGTTCGTTCACACTTAAAACGTCCTTCCTCATCTCCATGAGCGTTGCTTTTTGATTTATTTCATTTTTTTTGGCCTGTGATCTGCGCCCCCCTCGGTTTGCACACCTAGGCCATGGCCTAGGGTGGCCTTATGGGTAAACTGGACCTGCTTTGCATGTGTTAAGTTCCGTTATTAATTTATTTATATAATTGGTTTTGAGGCTAGGGTATTATTTAACGACCAAGCTCATTAAGTATATGGGTAAAAACAAGTCATAGAAGGTTTGTTTTATCATTAGAAATAGAATAAAATCCAAATGTAAAAATATATACTTTCATAAGTAGATTTTCTGATATAACCCACACCATGTGTCATGTAACAGGCTTAAATCCTGTGGATAGCTGCCGGACAATAACCATTAATGATACAGAAAAGAAGCTTCATGTAAAATTTCAGCGCTATAGCGCACTTTGTTCACAAAATATTGGAGATATTGTCAGACATACAGATATAGAGACAGCAAAGAAATTTTGACAGTCTACTGAATTAGAGTTCACTAACACTCAGCTGAAAATATTGTGTGTGTGTGTGTGTGTGTGTGTCACAAGTCACAAAAATCTTTATTCGGTCATAATACATGGTAGTTGACAGTCCCCATGCACCACAAGAGTGCGTGCGGGGAAAAGTAAAACATTTTTAAATACTATATAATTCCTTCATCTCTGGCAGTATTGTGAAATTTCTTAGTTATACACTATAATTTACAATGTTACTATTTAAGGTTACAATTTAAGTCTGTGTCGAATCACTTTTTAAATTTATATTAACTTATTCATAATAGTTTTAACTTACATATAATAAACTATTTAAACAAAACAAGCAATAAAATATAAAGAGAGTAACGTGCAATCAACAATATAAACAAACATGCAATAAAAATGAAAATTAAATATCAAGCAATAACAATTAAATATAAATGTAACAAGAATCAACAATAAATAAATAAATAAATATATATATATATATATATATATATATATATATATATATATATATATACATATATACATATATATAATGTACCAGGCACCACAAAAATATAAATAAACAAATATATGATAAATACTGTACACAAATAAATTAAGCACTGAGGTAATATGCATTTCTGACATCTATGGTTTGAATTTTCAAACCGCGCATTGCACTGGGCCACCAGGCGGCTCATGGCCCTCAGGTTCCCCCGAGGTTGCCTTATCAGGCACCGTCAAAGCACATGGTGACACACCTAGTCCCTGTGAAGCCCAGCTAGCACAATATGCGCCCTTAGCAATAAAAATTAACAAAACTGCATACCAGACACAGATACGCTGAGCAGACAACCATAACAAACCTCCAACACCATAATGGATGATACCATACCTCAAAGTGCTTTCAAACCATGCAATATACACCTGCTTTAATTGGTCTTGTCTAACAAACTCTCGCATGTGATATAAGGAGTAATTAATTTTCCTCAACTTTCCATTCAAGTAGCCTACGTGTGAATCCCACTTCAAGTGCTGGTCTATGATCAAGCCCAAATATTTAGTGTAGTTTACAACTTCAATACTACTACATTCACATGAATATGTACACAAATGCTCATGACACCTAAAATCAAATCTGTTTTGGAGATCAGTTTTTGATTTTTCATAATCAAAGAACAAAATGCATTTTGACTTGGACGTGTTAATCAGCAGCTTATTTTTAATTAACCATTGTGATATTGTCTCCATATCCTTACTTAAATTTCTCCTTAGAATGTCTCTGTTAAAAGCGGAGCATACCAGTGCTGTGTCATCCGCATAAGCAAAAATAGAAGACTCCAATGAAAGGAATAACAAGTCGTTTATATAAATTAATAATATCAAGAGGCCAAGAACACCACCTTGCGCTGTTCCATATTGTAATTCCAACACATCACTCAATACACCATTAATCTTAACTACTTGTTTTCTACCTTTGCAAAAAGTTATAAGCCAATCCAAAAAAATACCTCTGATCCCATATTTTTTGAACTTGACAATTAAAATTTCAATATCGAGTGAATCAAAAGCCCTCTTAAAATCCAAATACACAGCAGCAGTATACTTATGTTCATCCATTGATGCAGTTATGCTTTCCACATGTTTCTGTATGGCCAGATATGTACCTTTACCAGGCAAAAACCCATACTGATTTTTTGAAAACAAGTCTCTATTAATAAAATACAACTGTAATTTATTTTTAACAACCGCTTCAAAAATCTTACCCATAGTATTTATAAGAGAGACAGGTCTATACGAAGATACTTCATACCCATCACCAGCCTTAAAAATAGGCACAACACACGCAATCTTAAATTGATCAGGAAATATTCCTTGCTCAAGCGACTTATTAAAGATATCACTCATGATAGGAGCAAATATGTTTAAATTTCTCTTTATTGTAATTATACTGATACCATCAGTTCCGCAACTACGCTTGTCCTGCAAATTACAAATCACTTTAAGAATTTCATAATAATTTATCTTTATTTCATTCAAAAACACTTCATATTCTTGATTGTCCTCGAAAAACAAATCACTTCCAAATGATTCAGTTCTTAATTTAGCTACCAAACTACCAAAATAATTATTGAATTCATTCGCCACCACATACTCATTACCCTCCACCAAACATTCTTTACCATTCATCCTAATACAACTCAATGACGTTTTTTTACTCTTTACAATTTTCTTTATAACCCCCCAGTATTTTTTTGAATCCCCATTACATCTGTCTATCAAATGAGAATAAAAGGTCCTTTTCGCATATTTTATTTCTCTATTTACCCTTCCAGATAACCGTTTGTATTGCATTTTAATATTCAAATCATTTCTGTTTCTAGTGTAAACTTTAAAAATATTATTTTTTTCATTTATAAGGGTAATCAGATTATCTGTCACCCAGTCGCTCCTTCTCCTGGTCTTACTATTAATTTCCTTTAAAATGCACGCAGCATCATAACAAATATTATAAATACTATAAAATTTATCAACACAAGAATTTACATTATTACAGTCATATACAGGATTCCAATCCGCTATATTCAGTTGTCTACTCAGCATATCATAGTCCACAACCTTACAGAACCTATTAATCACTGATCTATTTACACAGTTAATATCATACAATCGAACTTTTAATCCATAATGATCTGTTACATTTAATACTTCAATGTTGGATTCAAAAAGAAGACCTTTGGAATTGTGTGTGTGCGTGCGTGCGTGCGCGCGCGTGCGCATGTGTGTGTGTGTGTGTGTGTGTGTGAATCAAAATTGTATTAAAGAAATATATTAACCTCATTTTGATTACATTTTTTCTAATTCTGAATCTATTTCCTCACTATATTATTGTATTGAGAGTTTCCTTGTGGAAGTATGAGGTAGACCACAAAGCACTACTATTCCTTAATTAATCAATTGATAATTAAATTTTACAGCAGGAAGACAATGGTCAAAGAGAGAAAGATTGTACAAAGAAATGTGTAATATGTCATTACAATCATTAACAATAAATAAACTGGTGATGATAATATTTGAAATATGTTTATATCATCAAATTCTATATAGATATTTGTAAGGATATTTTTTACATCGTCAGTAATAAAAGTAAGACAAGTCATAAACATAAGACAAGTATGACTTTCTGTAATTTATTTAGTTACTGTGCTCTGAGTAAAATGAAATAATTTCTTCTAAAAATTAGCTTACTGTTAGTGTGTAACAAAATATAAACTCAAAATCTATCAAAACATATAAAATGCTAAGACTTGAAAGTTTATGAAATAATATTTTTAATATAAATTAAAAAATACAAAATTTATAAAACAATTTAAGTCCAAAACATAGAATTTCATCTCAGATAAGATTCTATAAATGTAACAGTTCTGAATGTGATCTTGATTATTATAAAAAACTAAATGAGAATAAAAAATAATATTTGACAGTAGTTAAGAAATTGTTCATAAGAACAAGAATGTCATACATATATGTATGAATGGTTGAAAGTTCCTGAACAAAAATCTTTTGTCTTTCATAAGACTCTTAACAAAATCATTGTGCAATGTTGGGTCGTTCATTCACTTATTTTGTCCAGACAAGTTATTTACTATTTTGATAACAGTCAGTTACACATTTATGTTTTAAAAAACTGTAATAATTCCACAAAAGTTTTAACTTTTATTTTACTTGTATGCAATGTGTAAGATTTAAATTAGGAGTGCATTCTGATATGATAACTATGGGATATTCCTGGCTGCTTTGCAGGCCAATCCAAATTATTTGTACTATCAGAAAATAGTTTGAAAATCAAGTCAACTTTATTTGTATATTAAAATTCTTAAAATTCTCAAGGTCTTGAATGGCAAATAAATAGACCTTGCAGATTGTTGTGGCAAATTATATGACAATAACAGTAACATGTCTAGATTTTATTCAGGCCTCTAAGCCCACATAAAAGAACATAGGTCTCTCCCTGAGCACATCCCTTGTTAAGCCCATTCCCTACACCTGGTTAGGACTAATACAGTAGATTGGTGTATAGGTAGATGCTCATTTTTCATGCTTCTGAGGAGTTGAATATGTTTATTCATCATTCTACCTGGATTGAAGGTGATAATTCTTCCAAAAACCTCAGCCTACAACGTGGAAGGACAATCAAAAACACAAATTTTGTTTAAAAAATAAAGATCTTAGTGTTACGAGATGGTCTGGAAAGGGACACTGAAACATTGGGAAGCAATTTTAACTGTCTTAAAATCATTAGCAAACATCTTTCATAAAAGTCTTTAAACTCCAGCTGAGGACAATGGTCCATTCAAGAAAATTAACACCTTGTAAACAGCAATTTTAGTTCATTCTCTGAATTGTATCAAACACAAGCAGTATGTTGAAATAGTTATAGAGTATTGTAAACATTTATAATTCTTTTGTTAGTTTTATTGTGTCTGCTCAGGGTAAGTTTGAAATATTAGAGAGAAAATTTCAGGACCTTTTATGAGCTCAACCACTACGAGGCTGAGTCTAAGAGAATAAAGAAGAGTAAAGAAAAGATGAAGAAATCAGCGATACTGGCCATGTGTTACATTATATAAAAAGATTCATTTATATTATAAAAAGTATTTTATACAAGCCAATTGTAAATTTTAATTTTTAAGCCTTTAATGGAAGTTCTTTAATTGCTGCAGGAAGTCCGTTGTACGGTCATGAGTCCATGATGACATGCCTGGGACTTTGATCATGGATCGTGCTATTTGGGTTTACCAAAAATATATAACAATAAACTAAATATATTTATAAAATTTAAAATCTCAGACTTAACAAATAAAGGTTTACAATGTGAGCTATACACAGCTTCAGCATCATTTATAATTCTCACAGTCTTCTTGATTTAGTAATATATCATTCATTTTTGCAGAACATCTCCAAAACATTATTCCATAGCTCAGAATAGACTGAAAAAGAGCCTGTAATCCAGAAATCGGTTTAAGTCCTATAAAAAGTCAGAGATAATCATTTTAATGTTTTGACTTATAGACTTATGACTGTATGAGTTCAACGAAAGGGAACAACCTATTTATAAAACAGTTGGTCAAACCTTCAAATAGCAAGACTAAAATTGACAGTTAGATCTGGATAAGCTAAGATAAACTAGGGATGGTATTCACAATGTTTATTCTCCACATTTTGAAAAAGTTTTATAGACGACTTGTTTGCTTTAAATCTTACATTGAAATTATCAAATAAAAATTTGAAAAAGAATATTACACAACACCTTGGACCAGCAGAAACACAACACATAGTATGGAAGTTGAACTTGAAGTTGAAACCTGAATGAAAAACTGAGCACAAAAAAGGATTCCACTAAAGCTTGTAAAAGAAATAAGAGAAGAAGGTCCTCAGTTGGTTTCCCCAAATTTAGAAATTCCGTTTAGGATGTTTGTGGGCACTCTTATGTAAAAAAATGTTCTGCAGAAAGATCATTTTCTAATTGCAAAACAATATTAGGAAAGCACTTACTTAAAAAGCAGATCTACTTAAGCTTTACTTCCAGTTTCAAATATTTAAGAAGAACTTTTGAATTCTTTATGAGAATGAATGTCTTCTTTCTGAAGACTTATGAAATGTTAGTGATATTTTTCAAAGAGAAAAATGTAAATAAGCAACATCATTCATCAATAAAAACTTGTGTTTTGGTACTTCTTTCATATAAAGTAATGTTTTGTTAATATAAGCACTGTGATCAAAATAAATATTCATTGTTTTGGTGACTCCAACTCCATAGACTTATAACATATTTAACTGAATTGTATTTTGATGATAAAACGGTATCGGTATAATGTTTGTCCAGGTGCGAGTTAAGGTGGTTCTTAGTATTGGGGTGGGTGAGGAGAATTTGGGTGGTCTGCCTAAAAACCGTTCACTGCCTAAATCCACCCCTTCTCTCCACTGAGCTTTGGAGAAAAGACTACATAGGTCAGCAATTCTGAATTTCCTAGATTAATTGAAATAGGAAAATTATCAGTTTAAAAAGTTTTTTATTGGTTACATGGTCTAAATTACAATTGTACCTAGTTTATAGCATACCAGGCAGTGGGTTGGACTTAGTATACTGTATATGCAGAACACAGAGGTTACAGCAAAAAGGAGTTGTAATTACCTGAAGAGTACTAGGCCAAAGACAGTAATATTTATCAGCAGAGTAAGTTGATCTGGCAGTAAACTGATCAGTTAATTCATCCAGGATATATTCTGGGCAAACCAGAGAGGTTCTAGGATTCAAGGTTCAAGATATTTTATTGTAATTAAGCAATTTACATGCCATAGACAAAGTCATAGCAGCAATATTTAACCGTTTACCCTAAAACAATAGTATATTTAAAATATAAATAAATAATTAATTAAAGTTCATAACTAAAACTAAATAAATAAACATGACACATACAAATTAAGTATAAATAGTAAATAAAATTATAAATTAAAATGATTAAAAAATTAAAAACTCAGGGTATTAATATCACATGTTAAATATTTGTCAACGGAGTAGAAAACATTCATTTTTAACCATTTACTTAACACTAACTTAAATCTATTCATTTCCACACTAAAAGCTCTCTGAGGTAGTTTATTAAATAATTTAATCTTCATGAAGATATGGCTACTTTTTTTATTTTTCCAACCTTACTGAAACTTGATTAAGTAAGTAGTTATTCCTTGTATTGAGGGTATGAATACCCTTGCCTAAATTTAAAATGGTACAAATTTTCCTTAACACTAACTAAACAAGAATAAATATACATACTAGGAACTGTCATTATTTGAAGTTCTTTAAAAATGGGCAAACACAACTCTCTTTCTAGTATAGATTTAGTTGTCCTTAGAGCTTTATTTTGCCATATAAAAATTCTATCTGCATGACTGCTATAACCCCAAAGTGTAATTCCATACAGAAGATGAGAATTAAAAAAGGCATAGTAGGCTGTAATCAACATGGATAAGTTAACACATTTTTTTAGTTTTCTTAACAAGTAGATAACCCTAGATGACTTTTTACACGGACTATTAATATGTGAGTCCCAACTTAACTTGTTGTCTAGATGAGTGCCAAGTAATTTAACAGGCTTACTACTTTGAACTACTTCCCAATTCAGAGAGAAAATTATTTTTTCAGTTTTACTATTATTTACCATCAATCCATTTGATCTAAACCATTCCAGGCCATATCCGTAGAATTATTTTGTTTAGTTATCAAATGATCTAAAGTTTTGTCACAGTTTAAAAGTGTTGTATTATCCACATATAATACAGTTGGACATGGCATGTTAAATGATAAATCGTTCACAGCAACTATAAAAAGGAAAAGTCCTAATACTGATCCTTATGGAACTCCTTTCTCTGTAATTTTAAAATCTGATTTTTCATTATTTATTGTTACCATTTGTTTTCTTCCACTTAAATATGATTTTATTAAATTGATTTCTTTATTTTTAATTCCATATTTTTGCAGTTTATTAATGAGTAGGATATGTGAAATACAATCGAATGTTTTGTTAAGTCAATCAAGGTAGCAGAGGAGATTAGTTTATTTTCCAAGTTTTCTAATGCCTTTTCTACAATATTTTCTAGAGCCTTGATTGTGTTAAGACCTTTTATAAATCTGAATTGTTCTTTGCAAATGTACTCGTTTTCATAAAAATAATCATTTAGTTGCTCTTTAATGCACCATTCAAATATTTTACTAAAAATAGGAATAAGAGAAATTGGCCGGTAACTTGAGCGGTTACATTTCACCCTTTTTATACACTGGAACAATGTTTGTTATTTTTAAGCTTTGGGGAAAAATACATTCATCCAACATTCTGTTGAAAAGTTGAAAAGTAGACGGAGTGGTTATTATACTGATTATTAATTTTACTATTTTGTTAGAAAATCCATAGAAATCCTCACTCTTTGATGTACTCAGTGTTGAAACACATTTTAATATACTGCCTTCGGTAATTCTCTTCCAGGTAAAAGGTCTAATATCTCTATTACATTTCATTAAGTATTTGTTTAAATAATAAACTGCTTCATCACTTGACATTCCTTGAGTCAGTGTTGCAACAGAGCCTACAAAGTACTCATTAAAATCATTGGCTTTTATATTAATATCAGATTAATCTTTTTTATTATTGGACTCAGACCTAAATATTCCAAGCTGCCTTGCATCTATTACTTGAAATTTGTATATAGTTTTCGTTAAACTTTCTTTTCTCTTCATTTACTTTTTGTTTATACTTTTTTTATATTCTTTATATATATATATATTTCTACATACATTTTCATTGGCCGAACCTTTACTTTGTTTGAATCGTTCAAACAGTATCATTACCAGATCCCTAAATTTTTTTAACACTGGTGTGAACCATTTTCTATTTGACCTTTTATGCTTTTTACTATTCAGTTCTCTCATTTTACAGTTTTCTTCCAAAGAGGTTGTCAGTAAATTATAAAAGTGCTTAAATGCTTGTTCAATATTTTGAAATGAAATTAGTGGTAATCAGTTTTTTTGAGATAGCATTTCTCTTAAATTCATAATTGATTGCGGGCTTATGTTGGGGGTAGAGAGGAGTTCTAAGGTTAATGAGGAAAGAACAGAGGATTCTTTTCTGGAGGGTTCTTTATTAAAAGAATAAATAGACCAGGAGCATAGAAATCTCGAAAGGGATTGTTCATCAAAGGGTTGTTTACTGGGTGTTAAATTTAACCAGGAAGGTTTAATCCTTATCATAGGAGTAAATTTAGAGGGTTAAAATTGTATCAGAAGTTAAAAAATGTTTATTGTATGCAAGTTTATTAAGAAGAAAGCTTTCCAAATTAATGTGTTTGGTCCTTATCTACTAGTCATATCCATCAGATTTTGAACAAGTGTTTTTCTTGAAGTGATTTATAACAAGAACCTCTGGTCAACCAAAACTAAATCAGCCTCTGTTTCTATCTACCAAGGCTATATACAGTATATGTACTAATGTTACAGACAACACATTTTGACCAATAGGAATAGTAAATTATATTTTTATACATTTAGAATTTTGGTAAGAAAATCTGCCTATTCCTCCCTATCTGCTAATTTGATTCCATTTTTTACCAGAGGTAGGGCAAATGCCCACTTGATCCTTTTACTTTTTGCTTTAGATCGCTTCATTACCTAAGAGGCACTGAAATTACATTTAAGCTAAAACTAACCATTTACTAAACTAAACTAATCTTAACTAACTACTCTGCTGCTATCAGAATCAGATTTTAGTTTTACATATGAAAATTCCTGGAATTTTAACTATATAAGCGTTTTGTGAGCTAATCATAAGGTGTAGGGGAAAAGTTGCTGCTCATTCTATTCCACACTAGCAATAATAATTATATCCAGAGACAAGTCTTCTCTCATATTCACCTATCAAGCCTCAACAAATTTCTTGCAATGGTAAATTTTAAACTCTGATGTTTTAAGTTTGTAGGTGTTAAAAATAAAATATTTCCGATTTTCAGATGTTTTTCCTATTACACATTACCTCATACTTTCATAATTTTCTAACTGACTTTCTTTGACTAATTTTTTCATACTTAAATTTAGCTGAATTTTGACTTACTTTCTAGATCCTATACAGTAATATTTTCCAAATGATTATTAGTGAGGTCACCAGAATCAAGAGCAAAATACATAAATATATTAACTGGAACTACCTTCCAATTCCTAGAGGTAATGGCATGAAGCCCATGGAGACAAGAGAGAAACTGAGTAGCAGAGTCTCTTTACATGTCAGTGAAAAATCATGCATCTAATATAAACTTGCTAGGGTGTAATGTTTTGCCTCATAATTGCAGTAGGATTGACCTTTTTATGGTTAGAGCATAAGCGTCTATGATGAAGCTCTGCTCACATCTTATCTATAATATACCGTCTAACAACTTATTTGAAGGTTTTCAAGAGAATAATTTATCCTCAACTAATGTGGTAGATTTAAGATGGTAGAAAACTCCCTTAGAACTTATTTTGCTCTGGGTATGGCTCTTCCACTATTAGACATCGAGAACTATATGAAAACAAAAACCTGTGTATCTTCCATGGATAGCATGAAATAACCAAGAGCAAACTGAGAATCCTTTTTCTTGGTGCTCCATTCAGGTTGGTGGAAATTATACAGTGTAGGATATCTGAGGGACAATTACGCTTTGGGGAGCTCTGAAAGTCATTGTACAAGGTTAACAATAGATATATTTTATAGATTACTGATTGGTTTAGAAACCAGGATCTGATGAGAAACCACATATCTGTGTACCAATTTCTTCCCTCACCAATAAACGTCTAAATTTTGCATTTTCTGGGGCACTTCCTGACTGACTATGATTCTCCTTATTCATCTCATCTACCCTTTGAAAACGAACATCCAGGCCGATCTTAGTAAAGTTAAATTTAATATTTTTAGGTACTTTGGACATTCAAACTAATCTTGATCTGCAGGATCATATTAAATCAAATCAGTCTTTATTGCCTTTGAACAACATACAATATTGTATAGCAACAGTCATTAGCCTATCTACTCTTTCACACACTATCATACATACAAAAAGTTCCTCATCCAGACAAACATGCAATACCTATATCAGATCCTGTTGAAACGTGTTTCGATTTTAATTTTAATTTCCCAGGCGGCTTTTCATGAACTCACCCACCGTGTAAAAAGCACCTGACACCAATAGGTGTTTAAGATCAGATTAAAATTTTTTAGTATCTGCCAATGTTTTAAGATCCTCAGGGAGCCTATTAATCAACTTAACACCAGCCTGCGATGGCAAATTATGAGACGCCACCGTTCGATGGGGTTGACTGCGATAATTGTCCCTGCCTCTTGTCTCATACTGATGAATGTTCCTTCCCTTAGCCAATGTGCTCTTTGATTTACAGAACACAGCCACCTGTCTCCCTGAAGGCATCCCTGCACGACTCTCTTCTCTTTAATTTTGAAATGATTCGTACAGCTTTCTTTTGAAGGCAAAACACTCTTTCCAGTTTGTTGTTTGCACAGCTGCCCCAGAGTCTTACTCCATATGCAAGGTGCGGATAAACAAGGCCAAAATAAGCCATTCTCAGGATGTCATGAGAACAGTGTTTTGCCAGATTCCGTAAAGCATACAAACCTGAAGTTACTCTGGAACACTGGAACAAACACTTTCAAAATGATTGTCCCAGGTCAGACCTCGATCTAGGTACATCCCTAGGAATTTGATGGAGTTAGATTATGAATGGTATTATGTAAAGATGGATTTTGGGAAATGAGCAGTCTGAAGAGATCTGGATCACCGGATAGGGTTTTTATACTATCATCTTATTGTGTGAGTAAAATGAGGATTATCACAAAGAAACTTGGGATATGGTCTGATCCTGCAGTAAGTAACCTAAACCAAGAGTTCCAATATCCTCATGTTGAAACTTCAGATATGCTGCAGAAATATTAGGCACTGCGTACTCCTTCCAGTCTACCATGACTATCCATAGCAGTATGTGAGAAAAAATTAAATTTTATTTTCCTTTTTTCTTAATGTAAAAGCATAATTCAACATTCTAATTAATAAATAAAATGCTGCCAATTCTAAAGGAAGGCCTCAATTTATTATAACTATGTTAAAACTTCATAATTATTTTCATGCCTCAAATTAGTTGTACACTGAAAAGTTTTAAGAATAGAACAATTTCATTAAATAGCACAATATGTTTTTAAATTGTTGTTCAAACTTTTAGGTTCTCTGGCTCTAGATTAGAAAGTACAAGTTTATCTATCAGAATTTTGTTTTGCACATTCTATATTTACCGATTTGCTAACCAACCAATTGTATTACTAATGTGTTGAGTTTTAATTACAACTTTTAACCCTGTCAGTTGAACTTGCTTGTTTCTCCAACTTCAGCTTTGTACAGTTTGGCACTGGTCGAAAATGAATACCTGAATCACAAACATATAAAAAGTGTTAATTTCATTCCTATATCTACAGCCAAACACAAGAATCTAAATTGGCTCAGTCAAATATGGCCCCAAATATTATTTATTAGTTATTTATTTTTAAGGAACATAAAAAGGAATAATTCCATGATTTTTAATGTTACAATAAACATATTTGTATTATAGTTATATAGTTATTGACCACCTAAAATTATTTTTACAGATTTCATTATTCCATTTGATTACATATATTCCAGAGTTAACCTTATAATATTTAGAATTAAGATAAAAGTTAACAATATACGATTTTATAGGTATACTTTTTTATAATAGTGAGTAAATATTTTTTAGATTTACTAAGCAGTATGGTAGTTGGCCTCCACATATATTACCTACTTTGTTTACTCATCCAATTAAATGATAAAAGAAACTAATTTCTCTAGAACTTTATATTCGTTACTATGAAGTAATTGAGCTATGTGTGTGTTCTATGTGTTCTGTAACTATCATTTGATGAATATATATGACTCAAGCAAACAGCATATATTGATCATGCCACTAAGTGAAATGAAACATACAGTATAGGGCTTTTTGAGCTTGTGTAAAATTATTTGGGTTAAAATTTTTGTTTAGAGCACATTCTAAAACACTTTTGTAGGAGCGATTCTTATGGCTAGACAATACAAAAATATTCTTAATTTTCACATTTTTTACAACTTTTTAAGTGTCCTGTTTAATGAAATGACTAAAGCTGTTATAAAGAAGTTTATGAATGAGCATTGCCTGCACTGGATGTGGCAGTGGTTGTGGTTGTGGTATGGAAACAGTAGAGTATATAACTGATGAGTACGGGTGGCAGCACTACTAGATCACCATGTCTTTATCAGTGAGTGTGCTTGTCTGTGTGGTGGTAGCGGTGCAGGTGTATGGCGCCCCCCAATATCTGTACCAGGATCTGGATCAGGACAATGGTCTCCAACAGGCGCAACTCCAAGCACTTCAAGCACAGCTTGAGTCTCTACAGGGACAACCTCTCTATGACGGTCCGGACGATGATGGTCAGTAACTACTTACCAACTTGTTGTTATAATACAGACTCTTCAAAAAGTAATTTTCTGTAATGGGTATCGAAACTTAAAGAAGATTTATGGTGTGAAAAAAATCTGGGAATAGAAATGCACATATTTAAAATGAAATGTGGAAAATATGGAGATGGACACATATTGCAATCCATTGAATTTTTCTTAATTTTAATTATAAAATACAAAATTATATTAGATAAAATTTAACTGAACATTAAAAATATTACAAATATCCTAATGATGTCTGAACATAATCTATATTTTAATGTCTATTGATCGTCAACTATGCTAGTTTTAGTGGAGGTAGAATGGAATGGTAAAATATCAGGTCGTTAAAAATATAAAATGATCAATTTTTCTCTGATCATGTTTTCTTGGTTGGCTTGGTACAATTGACAACCAGCTATTCGAAACGTAAATAAATGTAAATCAGTAACTAACCATATCGGAACCTTTAAAGGGGCAAATTTCAGTCACTATCTAGTTGTCTGGTGGTGGTTTGACTATTATGTGTGCGCTTGTTCACCGGTTTTGAGTTTATTATTTTATATCTACTGTTATCATTTTATATTTTAATCCTTTTTATATCCTCCCATGTTGACCTCCCCTAAAACTCTAGCAGGACTGACAATGGATTTCTTTCTTAAGAAAAATTTCTCTATAGATTTAAAGAAAACCCACGTTGTGTGGCTGTGCAATACAAATTACTTACTGGCTAATAGAGAGATGAACTATTCAAGATGTCTAAACATCTTTTTGTAGTAATTGTCAATAAAAACTGAACAAATGTTCCATATCATTTAACATCATTTTTGCAGGAACTCCCATTACGGTACCTTAAATAATTATTGCATTTATGGTGTTTTAGAAAACCACTTTCACAATATTCCTGATGATGTAAGTGTCATAATGGTCACAAATGTTGCATGAAAAACTAATTAACATTAACAAGATATGCTCTAAGATGGTTTTAGATCATTATATATCTCTCTTGGTCCTCTGCCAGATGTTAGTATGATTTATTTTTTAAATCCCCCCGTTTATAGTGTAAATGACAGTTTATATCGTCGTCAGGAATATTGTGAAGACAGTTTAGGATCATTCCCATGGTATCCCCAAACCCAATATACTCAATCTTTAAGTTAATAGCTCTACAGAATGGAAGTTTGATAATGGGTGTAAATAATAAATTTTAATAATCACTGAAAAGTTACCAAATACTATTAAACTATAACTAGAGTACCGATTTTCATTAGATTAAACATGATAGTTTTACTATGTAAACATTGATTATTAAAATTTATGCCTAAGAAGCAAAAAATATGCTTCATCCTACCAACAACTTTGTAAAGAATTTGTGGAAAGCATATTTTATTTTTCAATATTCTAATCATGGCTACTATTTTCTGTTTACTGTATTACGGTATTGCAAATTCTCTCCCTCTGTGAAGGCATTTAAAAGGTGCTGAAAAAGTAAAACCCTTGCAGAAATTCTTGCAGTACATCTTTGAAAATCTCAAAATATATATATATATATATATATATATATATATATATATATATATATATTTGCACATTTTACAAAAGCAACTGTCAAGTTATTTACCAGAAGTTTTAAATAGTTTAGTGGTAATTTTATTTGTTTTGTTATAATTTAAATTTAGTTTCTAATTTATCATGCCTTTTCAAAGATGAATTTTAATTTTTACAATGACCATATCATTGATTTAACATAGATTTTGTAATCGAGTTATTGATGTAACTTTAACTTTGTAATGTATAATTATAATTTATTGTTGCTTTGTTCATTACTATAAATGTGGAAACACCTTTTTAGTTCATCATGTAAAACAAGGACTTCCTGAAATTCTGGTAAGGTAAATTAAGGGACAAACTAAAAAGTTTCTTGTGGTTTTTGACCTGATAAATGGAATAAAACAGATCCTAGAATTGTAAGTTAAGTAGTGTTTGAGAAAATCCACGTCAAATACAAAAAATGGAGTGAAAAACACATTTTTTATTCGGGCAACAATAACTTGTTATTTTATCAAGAAACAGATCAAAGTTTTTAATAAAACTTGTAGGACATTTTATTCTGAACAAAACTGTGTAAATAAAGTACACAAAAAGCGAATAGATAATTGATTAAATGAATTTGTATTCACAACAGTACATGATTTTTACATTTAACTGACAGTAACGTTAATTACCCATTACTACTGTGTATTGAGTGAAGAGAATCATAGATTTTTTATCATATCAGTAACAGGTATTGATATGAGAAAATTGATGGCTAGATATGTAAACAGTTGGATTAAAAAGATTCTATTGTGTAAATTATCAAGGTATTACATTATAAATCAATTTTTTTATCTAATTTTGAGAGTAAGACCTGATTTCTACTTGATTTACCTGATTTTCAAACAGATCATTAGTTTTAAATATATTTTGAATTATTTGAAATATTTGTTAAATCTTACTGTATGTTTATTACTGATTTTTATGTATATTTTCAGGAAAGAATTTATAGACCTGTTTTATTCCATTTATCAGTTCAAAAACCACAAGAAACTTTTTAGTTTGTCCCTTAATTTACCTTACCAGAATTTCAGGAAGATCTTGTTTTACATGATGAGCTAAAAAGGTGTTTCCACATTTATAGTAATGAACAAAGCAACAATAAATTATAATTATACATTACAAAGTTAAAGTTACATCAATAACTCGATTACAAAATCTATGTTAAATCAATGATATAGTCATTGTAAAAATTAAAATTCATCTTTGAAAAGGCATGATAAATTAGAAACTAAATTTAAATTATAACAAAACAAATATATAATTTTTATTATACCTAAGATAACATGACTAATTTACTTACATGATTTAGAAGAAACCAAGTCATGGACAACCTGAACAAGGAAAAAGAAGTGAACTGAAGAAACCAGTTCCTGCTGTTAAATACAACTTTGCAATTATTGTTTTAGTTGCACACATATTGATGTTCTATAATTGTAATAAATAAACCTACATTGAAATAAATCATGGTTTTACAATGCATATTAATGTTTGATTTAGTTCAAAACAATTTTAAATTGGATTAGTTGTTTCTTTATTAAGTGAATTATTTTTTCCCTATGTTTGTAATCAAATTAGCAATATTTAAATTATTTTGTAAAACCATTTTGTGTATTACGAAAATTTTTTAAATATATTTAAAATATTAATATGCAACTTGATTACTTTTTAATGTCTAAAAAACAATAATACAAAAGGACTTTGTGGCAGGATAGTGTAAATCCAGGGGTTTCTTGAACTCACATTTAACAAACTTCAAGAAGTTAAAGTAAGATTTTTATTTTTGTAATAATTTTCTAAAATATTCCTATTTTCTGTTTTGAACAAAATCCATCCAAAGTTTGAAAAATCTAATTTTTACCAATGATATAAACAAGGATCTTTTCAGACAAATCCATAACTTCTATGGAAAACCATCGTATTGTCCAAATTTATTTCCAATCAAGAAAACTTACATACATCAGAGTGTTTATGAAAAGTGAAGGCATTTAAAAATCTTATACTTTTAGCTGCAATGCACATTTTTGGGTAGGGTATGATAAGCGGACCCGGTTTTTTATATCGAAGAATGTAATCATCGATACTTAATATTCGAATCTCAAATCGTAGAGTATTAATCGATATAAAAGTAACTATAGTCTCAATAACAATCATATGTTTAAAAATTATAAACGAATTTAATATTTACAGTGATCAAATAAATTATTATAACCAAAATTAGGAAACCTGAAGACGACCTTATTCGCTCCTCTCGCAGTTACAGTTGTTTCTTTCCCACAAATTTCACATAATGGGGTTTTCAGTACGAGTCCAACATGTTGAAGCCACGAAAAACGTGTCTTACTATCTTTCAAAGCAATGTCGTGTAGTTTTTCTGCCATTTTTAATAATCAAATGTTACTTATGTAAAATTGGAATATTACCTTACTTGTACTATTTGAAAGTGTTTACAGCTGTTGATATAGATTATTTAAGTTAATTGTTCAAAATAATTAATCAGTATCGATTGATTATATCAATGGTTATGATTACGTAATATCGTTTGCAAATTTCGATATAAACAACCGGGTCCGCTTATCGTACCCTACCCCACATTTTTCATTAAAATTGAATATGAACATGTGAACCTTTACAGATAACTTCTCTGAACAATAATTGGCATAACTAACTATCTAATTGGTAGAATGAAAGAAAATTGGTTGCACCATGATTGGGGCTGGGGTTTGAGGATGGATTGCACTACTTTTCCAAATAAGAAATTTGTAAAAAGTCTTTTTCAGATACATTGTAATAAAGTATTATAAAAGTTAACTTTTATAAGTGTATTATGTAAAAAAAAATATATATATATATATATATATATAATATAAAATTTCAGAAGATTTTCGTTTTCCTTTTGAACCTTCACAAAAGTTAAATTTCAAAGCTAACCCCTCATGTGCCAGTAAAACGGTACAAGTGGATTACAACCATCCATGCTGCTTGTGCACTCAAGTGTGCTGCCCTGTACTGTATAGCTCTGATTTCAGGTAGTCTGGTGTGCAACCGGCGGCTGACCTGTGATGTATTCAGTTTCCAGAGTCAGTTGATTACACCCAACCATGCTGCTTGTGCACTCAAGTGTGCTGCCCTGTACTGTATAGCTCTGATTTCAGGTAGTCTGGTGCGCAACCGGCGGCTGACCTGTGATGTATTCAGTTTTCAGAGTCAGTGGATTACACCCAACCATGCTGCTTGTGCACTCAAGTGTGCTGCCCTGTACTGTATAGCTCTGATTTCAGGTAGTCTGGTGCGCAACCGGCGGCTGACCTGTGATGTATTAAGTGATCTGTGCAATATAAAACTTGTTGGTGCAGTCAGCACATGTATATAAAATTGTATGTAAAAAAATACTAAAAGAGTTTTGTGGTTGTTACAGATGGTTTCAGCAATTTAATTCTCTATTACTGAAAAGAAGTAACTTTAATTCTCTAACACTGAAAAGAAGTAATTTTAATTCCCTGACACAGAAGAATTTTTATAATACAAATATTGTTGATATTTAAAGTAAAGTAAAGAAATTAGTAACAGAATAAAACTGAATTTTGAAGATAAATTAAAGTGAAGAATTGCCAGATTAGATTAGAGTGTGAAAGTTTTGAATTTTGAAAATTGAATAAAAGACAAGCTGTGAGAACTTTGTACATTTTTTGAGTGACGAATATATTACAAGTTTGAACTTAAAAGTAATCAAGAAGTTTTTATTTTAATTTTAAATCCAGTGATTATTTTCAAGAAGAAGTTTTATTTTAGTTTGAACTTTATTAATTTCAGAAGATTTTCGTTTTCGTTTTGAACCTTCACAAAACTTAAATTTCAAAGCTAACCCCTCATGTGCCAGTAAAATGGTACAAGTGGATTACACCCATCCATGCTGCTTGTGCACTCATGTGTGCTGCCCTGTACTGTATAGCTCTGATTTCAGGTAGTCTGGTGCGCAACCGGCGGCTGACCTGTGATGTATTCAGTTTCCAGAGTCAGTGGATTACACCCAACCATGCTGCTTGTGCACTCAAGTGTGCTGCCCTGTACTGTATAGCTCTGATTTCAGGTAGTCTGGTGCGCAACCGGCGGCTGACCTGTGATGTATTCAGTTTCCAGAGTCAGTGGATTACACCCAACCATGCTGCTTGTGCACTCAAGTGTGCTGCCCTGTACTGTATAGCTCTGATTTCAGGTAGTCTGGTGCGCAACCGGCGGCTGACCTGTGATGTATTCAGTTTCCAGAGTCAGTGGATTACACCCAACCATGCTGCTTGTGCACTCAAGTGTGCTGCCCTGTACTGTATAGCTCTGATTTCAGGTAGTCTGGTGCGCAACCGGCGGCTGACCTGTGATGTATTCAGTTTCCAGAGTCAGTGGATTACACCCAACCATACTGCTTGTGCACTCAAGTGTGCTGCCCTGTACTGTATAGCTCTGATTTCAGGTAGTCTGGTGCGCAACCGGCAGCTGACCTGTGATGTATTCAGTTTCCAGAGTCAGTGGATTACAGCCAATCATACTGCTTGTGCACTCATGTGTGCTGGCTGCCCTGTACTGTATAGCTCTGATTTCAGGTAGTCTGGTGCGCAACCGGCAGCTGACCTGTGATGTATTCAGTTTCCAGAGTCAGTGGATTACAGCCAATCATACTGCTTGTGCACTCATGTGTGCTGGCTGCCCTGTACTGTATAGCTCTGATTTCAGGTAGTCTGGTGCGCAACCGGCAGCTGACCTGTGATGTATTCAGTTTCCAGAGTCAGTGGATTACACCCAACCATGCTGCTTGTGCACTCAAGTGTGCTGCCCTGTACTGTATAGCTCTGATTTCAGGTAGTCTGGTGCGCAACCGGCGGCTGACCTGTGATGTATTCAGTTTCCAGAGTCAGTGGATTACACCCAACCATACTGCTTGTGCACTCAAGTGTGCTGCCCTGTACTGTATAGCTCTGATTTCAGGTAGTCTGGTGCGCAACCGGCGGCTGACCTGTGATGTATTCAGTTTCCAGAGTCAGTGGATTACACCCAACCATGCTGCTTGTGCACTCAAGTGTGCTGCCCTGTACTGTATAGCTCTGATTTCAGGTAGTCTGGTGCGCAACCGGTGGCTGACCTGTGATGTATTCAGTTTCCAGAGTCAGTGGATTACACCCAACCATGCTGCTGCACTCAAGTGTGCTGCTGTACTGTATAGCTCTGATTTCAGGTAGTCTGGTGCGCAATGACCTGTGATGTATTCAGTTTCCAGAGTCAGTGGATTACACCCAACCATACTGCTTGTGCACACAAGTGTGCTGCCCTGTACTGTATAGCTCTGATTTCAGGTAGTCTGGTGCGCAACCGGCGGCTGACCTGTGATGTATTCAGTTTCCAGAGTCAGTGGATTACACCCAACCATGCTGCTTGTGCACTCAAGTGTGCTGCCCTGTACTGTATAGCTCTGATTTCAGGTAGTCTGGTGCGCAACCGCTGACCTGTGATGTATTCAGTTTCCTCAGTGGATGTGCACTCAAGTGTGCTGCCCTGTACTGTATAGCTCTGATTTCAGGTAGTCTGGTGCGCAACCGGCGGCTGACCTGTGATGTATTCAGTTTCCAGAGTCAGTGGATTACACCCAACCATGCTGCTTGTGCACTCAAGTGTGCTGCCCTGTACTGTATAGCTCTGATTTCAGGTAGTCTGGTGCGCAACCGGCGGCTGACCTGTGATGTATTCAGTTTCCAGAGTCAGTGGATTACACCCAACCATGCTGCTTGTGCACTCAAGTGTGCTGCCCAGTTCTGGAAGTACAAGGGAGGTCGCTGCGTAAATGGAAACTGCCATTGTACTCCTAGAGGCTAGTCTTTCACAATTCACAAAGTAAATGTATGTTGGTGTTACAATATAACACCAACATAAAATTTTTGTCAAACACGAGCTCTGAGTCTAGTACAGTGAGTGTTAAATTATACTTAAAATAGTAATTCATGATAAGCTTGTTTTCAACCTAATGCACTTGTTCAAGATAAGTATGAAAATAAATAAACATCTGTAACTAAATGGTTTACTGTGTGAGAATCAAGATTTAAAAGTGAATTTATATTTGATCATTTATATTTGGCCATTGTATTTTTAAATGTTTATTCAGTATATTTCATTTGTTGTATGCATTATCATAATTTTATTTAGTTTCTTAGAACTATGAAATTATAAGTTATTTTGAGTAAAAATTAATTTTATTTAAAGAAAGATTTCATAATAATTTGGTGTATTATTCTAAAACTTTATAATTTAAACCTGTAAAAGATGAATAATAAAATGGGCATTGGACAAGAAGTAGAAGTTTCTATTATTTATGGCAACCCAATATAAAGGCAACTACATCAAGTTGTAAAAGAAGATATATGAAGGAAAACTGTTATGAATAACTAACAGATATTAATTTACTTTGGTTAAAAATATTAATGCAAATCTTTGTGCATAAAAAGTGTATATACATTATTTACTATTTTATAATTATTTTCCTTTACATTTATTTAACATCTATGAATAGAAGTGTTAATCAAGACATTTCAAAATCTTTATATGGATATTGTAATGTCATAAATGCCCTATCCTAATTATATACTATAGTAATTTTTCTCTCTAAATGTATTATGAATTTACTTTGATTTAATTGACTTTCTTGTCTTTAAAATCAACTATTAAAATAATATTATAGACCTTACTTCCATAATATATCTGGAAATGTTGCAACAGCCGATTATTCCGGCTATTCGGTAAGCAACAAATGTCCTCAGTTTACTAGACAACACCTTTCCCAATTGCTAGGTATGTAGCGGCAAAACTGTCAAATGATCTGCTACGTCATCTGATCTATCACCATTAGATTACTTTATGTGGGGCCACATTAAAGACAATATATATATATATATATATATATATATATATATATATATATATATATATATATATATATATATATATTTTATATTATAATTTTGGGAAATTTGTTTGGGCTTGTTACAAACCTTGAGCTCAACTTAAAAATTTTAATGTAAACTTCCATTAAGTTACATGTGTAGTTACACTTTAAAACAATGTGTAACTTAATGGAAGTTTACATTAAAATTTCTAGGTTGAGCTCAAGATTTGTAACAAGCCCAAACAAATTTCCTAAATATTGGTAGCTTTGGACAGAGTACTCAATTTATTTTACGGATCTATAGTTGTCACAGTAGTTTTATTACCTTTAGCAACAAGACGTCTCTACTGTGGTGAACAAGACATCTTTGATGAGAAAGACTTTCCATAGCCAAATTTCATCATTTTGAACTTAAAGAATCTTCAAGTTAAAGGAAGAGTTAATTGAAGGTTGTATGATCATTTGAGATTAAATGTAGATATAAGAAAGTTTTCAAAATTTCAGATTCCCAATTTTGTTACCGGAGCTTTATCCTTTTCTAAAAACTACTTAAATTTTTACAATATTTTATTATTAATTTTAAATTTGCATTTCAAAATTTGGAATTCATTGCATTATTTAATGTGCATGCTTGTGACAGAACTCTTATCCCATATTTTGTTTGTCGCCAGCTCAATCAACCACCCTCTGAGAACTTATAACTCATATTACATTTCACAAAATTTTATTATAATTTGAAATAACTTTTGACACCACCTCCTGTATAAACCTATTCAAATTAAATCCTTTTTTAATTTTCAATATTTGTAAATTTAATGATCCTTTTTTCATTGTTAACTGCAGTGGCTAATCTGCTATGTAATAAAAAAGAAAGGCAAAACTTATGGTTTTAAATTAGTATAATAAATAAATAAACTTTTAAAATTGCTTTGTTACAAATTCTTATTGTAATCAAATACAGGATTTCACATTTATAAGGGAGTTATTATTATCTTCTTTAGTTTTGTACAAAAAAATAATAGCATCAATTCTATGAACGTTGTACTGTAATGTAGGCCAAAAGAGAAATTTAATTTTTAGAATTATTGAAAATAAATTTGGTTTTGATAAAAACGTATGAAAATGAAGAAGTTTTACCTATATAAATCAGTGTAGTCACCATATCAATAGACAAACACATTAGCCAATATTCTATAAAGCTTTCAATTTATTTGCAGACTTCAATTTACAAGCCAAAGGCTTAGGTAAGAAATACTTTTTCCTACTTACTTAGGTTTAAACGCTCTCTTATGCAATGACCAAAATTATATTAAGTTGAGAATGGGTAAGAAGAAACATTTAACTATCTTGTACAAAAATGTCATAGAACAGCAAAAATGGAGGAGGATTGTGGAGTTTACTCAGCTTCAGCAATTGACACTTTTAAAGATGGAAAATGGTATTTTTTCAGCTGTTACCAGTCAAAGCTGGTAGGGAAGGGATGCCTCCCCAGGTCTTGGGGAGTGCTAATAGCCTTTGGTACTGAGGAACCTCAATTATTCCAACCGTCGTTATTCACAGTTATCTAGAAAATTTTGAGTAACGATAACAGAATTATCCAAAAACAAATAATTTTCAGTTTGTAACATTATTGACATCTATCGGGTCATTTAGACGTGAAAACATTTCTACTGTTGAAATTAACATTGTATCAATGTAAATATAGAGTAGTATTAATTTACAAAATACACTTAAAAAAATTTAATAAATCATGATTTTGGCTTAAAAACGAAAAACACTGGAGGCCATCTTTAGTCAACAATTTTAAACTTTAATACATTTTGGTTGTAAACTTTTGAGGAACGTTTCATTTTAAAGATATGATTAATAAAAGTATAAATATGTTTTGGTTTTTATACTGTTATTGATTACTGAAAACAAATCAAACTTTTTTGTAGTTCCCCATTTGAATATTTAAAAATATGTACATTTTAAAAGAAAATGATGCTCACTATCCACACATTGTGAGATAAATTCTTGATAAGAGAAATCCTGGAAGATGAGCTAGAAGTGGTAGTCCATAAATTATTCTCCAAGTTTTCCCCTGCTTTAATATGCAGGGATTTTTACTTATGAGGTATGCTGAAACACTTATGACACATCATGCCTGACAACAATTAATTGGAGAAATGAAATAGAGATACTACTGTAAGTTCAATCAGTGTTGAAGGAATGCTGTGAAGGTGTACCAGACCATTCCGGAATTAGAATGGTTCTGAATAAAACATTCGGGCTCGGAACTAGTGCCACAAGACAGTTCCAGTTCTAGGCATTCCGTTCCAACAGGTTCTTGTCTATATTATTTCCTGGCTAATTTAGTTTTGGAACAATATACAGTATATATATATACAGGGTGTCCAAAAAGTCCCGGGTCGGTTAAATATTTTTAAAAATATTTTAAATAGAGCTACAAAACCTTACACAAAGTTACTGGACATAAAAATCTATTTTATCACATATTCAGCGATCCGCTACTTCCTCAGCGGGGCGGCCCGCTAGGAGTCAGAAGAAAATCTTAAATGTAAGCATAGGTTGATATGCATATCAAATTAAAGGTCTATATTAGTAGAGTACAGAGCCACAAACGGGACCTCAAACGGATAACCGAGTCAAAAATGGCAGCCGTTCAAAGATGGCTAAGAGTTTGCAACTTAGGTTAATGTAACAAAATACACTGATGAGCTTTTTGATTTTAACTTTACTAAATCAAAACTGTTTACAATTTAATGAGTTATTCAAATGACCCTCAAACACCTCAAGAAACACCTTATGTCCATTTTTTAATGTTAGGAAAGTTAAAGTCAAAAATCTCATCAGTGTATTTTGTTACATTAACCAAACTCTAGCCATCTTTGAACGGCTGTCATTTTTGACTCGGTCGTCCGTTTGAGGTCGGGTTTGCGGCTCTGTACTCTACTAATATAGACCTTTAATTTGATTTGCATATCAACCTATGCTTACATTTAAGATTTTCTTCTGACTCCTAGCGGGCCGCCCCCCTGAGGAAGTAGCGGATCACTGAATATGTGATAAAATAGATTTTTATGTCCAGTAACTTTGTGTAAGGTTTTGTAGCTCTATTTTAAATATTTTGAAAAATATTCAACCGACCCGGGACTTTTTGGACACCCTGTATATATATATATATATATATATATATATATATATATATATATATATATATATTCAAATGAATGTTTGTGTGTTTGTGCTTTATGGAATCGTAAACTATTTGACCGATCATTACAAAAATTTGTATGTATATGTATTTTTCCACGAAGAAGGTTTCTATGCTATGTCTATTGATGTAACTCGCCTCCAGGTGGCGTTGCCAAAGATAATAGTTTTCAAAGCGCCTGCACATTATAAACTGCAATTACGAGACAGTTACGAATATTTAATAGCCAAACACTATTTGAAGGCGCTAAGTTATGATGTATATTTGTCTTGAAGATCAATTTCTGGTTGAACTAAAGCTTGAGTGTTAGACCACTTTATAATAAAACACATGTACGTGTACAATGGCTATAAACATATACAGATTTTCTTGATCGTGGCAACAGAGCAAACTCTACATCGGCGTTGGAAATATAATTTACTCGAGCCAGAAGTGCACATACACGGCTAACACTTACGAAAAGCGTGCAAAGCCGCGGGAAACAGCTAGTAGTATATAATACATTCAGGGACACTTTGATTATTACAGTTGATATACAAGATATTCCTCTACATAGATACCCTAACAACACATAAAGTCTTACATTTTAAAGACAACACCTCTGCCCAACTGAGTTTTGTATACTGTATATGTATCTTGATAACATAATCCTTTGTTTAAATCTTGCTTAAATGCTTAAATCCAATCAACAATTTTTAACTTTTTATAGATCAATTAAAAATTATTAGCTTTCTAACGTTTTTGTTGGTTACATGGTCTAAGCTACAATTGTACCAGGTTTTAGGTTTATAGCACACCATAAAGTGGGTTAGACGTAGTATACCGAGTAAGTCAAAATTTCAGGGGCTAGAACGAAATGGTGTTTTAAGACCAAGGGCATAGGAATCTTGAATGGGCTTATTAATCAAAAGGGTTTTTACAGTTTATTATAGTCAGGTGGGTTAAGCCTTTACTAGAGGAACAAATCTGCTGGAGTTAAAACTGCATCAAAAGTTTAAATATTTTTATTGCATGGAAAATAGTTTTTTTGTTAAGAAGTAAACTTTCCGGATTAATACACCTTATCTGCATTGTTTCTAATTTATAATTTTTGAATATTTAAACTATAAAGTAAAAAAATGTTTGAGATTTTTCTAAATAAAGTATAATAATATAAAAAAATAAAAAGATGTAATACATCTCCCGTGATTCTACAAGTAACAGTAAGATCCTTAAAGTTAGGTTTAAAATTGTTCTTAAGAGGCAAAAATCAAGAACACATTTTGACCAATGATAATAAAAAAATATTTTTGTACATTTGGAATTTTGGTAGACTAAAATCTGTCTAACCCTATCTACTATTCCTCGGTTCATAATTTGATAAATGAACATTTCTGGAATTGTAATTATGGAAGCGTTTTGTACACTAACTGCAAGAGGTAGAGCAAAAAGCACTGAACATTTTTTGTTTAACTTAATTTTTCACTAGCGATATTCGTCAATATTTTGTCCTATAGATTGGCCTCTACCAAACTTCGACAGAAGTTTTGCACTGGTAAAATTTAAATGCCGTCATTTTGAGTTTTGTTACGTATTTAAAATAAAACATTTGCGGTTTTTATACTTTTTCCAGTACTACACAGCATAAACATCCACCTGGGTGTCAAATGTTTCTTACAAACGTTGGTTAGAATCGTTTTAGCTTAATCAGTCAGTGAATGTTTGGTGGAAAGTTTTATTTTTTTACTTAACTAGGAAAACCTTTTTAGAATAAAGGGATGAAACGTTATTATTTTACTCCTTGATTAGAAAAAGTGGATTTACTAATCTATAATATTATTCCAACATAAAATATTCGTATTTTTGAAAGCTTCAAAGTCTCTTGTTAATTTTTATTTTACACAAAAAAATGTATTGAGGAACACAACTAAATCTTCCTCCCTTCTTCCACCACTTGGAAAAAATAGAATAATTAGGCCGAGCAAGAGTACTCAGTTATGACATTCCATAATATTCCTGCCCTCGAAACACAATCGTGGTTACGTCACTGCCATTGTTAAGAAATGTTAAGGAGGAGACAGTGCGTGCACACTTCAAGCTGTTTATCATTTAGCCTTTCTGTATTTTCATCACGTGAAAACCATGCGGATGTTGCGGTTACTAAAATTCCGAATACCGAGTTAGCTGATGGCTCTAGGCGACACTTTAACAACCACGTGTTGTCAGGCGTTCGTGTTATCAAGTATTAAACTGTTTCAGCATTTAACATTTTAACTTGTGTTAATCTGAAAATATATTCGTAGTCGAACAATGAATCATAGTTCAGTTTTGATTTAGTTTGGTTTGATATTTTAACTAGAACAGCTGACAAAATATAGTAAAACACAATATTCGTGCTTTGTAATATTTCGGAATGACGAGTCAGTCTGAGACCCGTGGGGATTGACAAATAATACAGACCTCACTTCCCGAGCTTCAGGCGAGAGAGACAGCGAGCAGTGGCCATGAACGCCTACAGTCTTAACGCAGTTCTCATCGCTTTCGTTGTTGGCGCTTGTCGTTTATTAGTTAGTAACTTGTGATTTAATGAAAACCAATAGTGGTAGTGCTCGCAAAAATAAAATAATAGTAGGCTACAACACCTCTAAATTGCTGATTTTACCATTTAGAAATATTATAATTTGTAAAAGTGATTAAATTTTACTCACTGTTACTGTCAAATTTCTCTGGTATTGTTTCAACCAAAATTGTGTAAGACGCATACAAATTTAGATGCTTATCAATACGTGTTTTATAGTTGACCTACCTTTAAAATTAAAATAATGAGCTTTCAACCCTTTGGTGGTGAACTTGTCATATATATGAGCTTACAATAATCCACCTAATTTATTGTATAACACATTTTAATCAAATTTTCACAAAAACTGTTAGTCCACAGTCAAAGTAAATAAACATGTGGCCATTTAAGTAATATCAGACCTGAAGTTCTTAATTTTTTGATGTTTAATATTACACACTAGAACATGTTTTGTTTACACCAACTGCAGGAATAAAATATAATTCAATAATAATAAAAACAAAATACAATTTTTTCTAGGTTGCGCTCAAATGGTTGTCAACAACAATCAAGCCCCTGGCGTGGTCAAATTTTACTCTAGCAATAAGTTTTATGTTCAAACTTCTTTAATTTATAATAACTATTGATTCGGGTGGGCCATTTATTTGTAAAATATAAGTATCTTGCAGTTCTCGTCTGTTAATTTCTAAATGTTTTATCAAACCACGTTGGCTATACAATTACTGATTTGTTTCTCAAAATCTTTTTCATTGAATACTTTATTCTAATGTTCATTTTGCAATGTTTTACGGCACTATTCATACACAAAATTAGGTTTCAGTTTTTCAGGTTTAGAGTTCTTTCTTCTAAGAAACTGCTAAATAGAAGGCTAATTTTTTATGTGAAAGATTAACAAAAATATTGCCTATACCGTGCCTTCCCTGTCAGATCTCAGGTTGACGCCTGTAGTTGTTTGTCTAAAACTGTAACTCAAAATAATATATAATATGGCAATAGAACCTTTGTTATCACGAGTATATTAAGATCTAAAAGAAAACAAATAGATTTATTTTTGGTCGATTTATTCGTGTACGTTCATTAATTATTACGATAGTTACTAACCGATCGTTATAACGTGTTTCTATCAAACTGTGTGTATGAAAATCCAAAATTACACAATCAAAGTAATGAAATATCGTGCTTTGTAAATGATATTTAACTTGAAGTTCATATTTTGTATATCTATATCTGTTCATCACCGAGCTTCAGCCGCAATGCATGCATTTGTATACCCTCGATCGGGGTATAGGGTAGGGACTCAACTGTGGCATCAGAAACGTAACTCAATCAAACTAAAAATGTATGCTTTGACTTGTGCAAACCCTTAAATAAGCCAATAATAATTGTATTTAACTTTTGAATCTCTTAACCATGGACACTGAAATAAGTAAGTATGTATGCCTACTTTTGATTGGAAAACGTTATGAGATTCCATCATATCACATCATAAGTGCATACTGAATCTCTTAACCATGGGAACTGAAATAAGTATGTATGCCTACTTTTGATTGAAAAATACCATGAGATTCCATCATATCACATCATAAGTGCATACTAAAAAGGACGCTTTTAGATATTAAAATTTGCGTGCAAACCTCGGGTAACTGATAGTAACGAATATAATTATAACTATCACTTTTGGATTATTTACAAGCTGATTTAGAAGCAGCAGCATAAAAGGACATTTTAAAATTACTATAGTTGAGTGGTGGAAAAAGGGCGGCAAATGTAGGGCTTGTCCCTCCTGCAAAAATATGTAGCTGCGGCTCTGGGTCAACAGTTCCTGAGTTCATTTAGACGAATCACGCTTCTTACTAAGGAAGAGCTCCTGAAATGTTTGGTAAAACTATATACAATTAGATACAATATGATGAAATGTTCCGGTGTTAACGCAATTATACCTTAAATGCAATTCTGTCTGTTTTGTGTTTATTATTTTGAATTGATTATGCGTTAAAATGTTAATTTAGCTTTCAATATTAATAGTACCTTCAGTTTTATGTTTTACATTATAAAAGTATAGTTAATTGTATAATAACATCTCTTCATTATAGTTTGTTCCGTACGCCACGTTTTGAATTTTTTAAGGTGTTAAAAATAAAATATTTGTGGTTTTTAGACTTTTTCCGATGTTAAACTGCATAAGCATCCATCTGAGTGCCAAATGTCAAGTCTATTACAATTCAAAACGTTGGTTAGAATGTTAAAACCTAAATCAGGCAGTGAATGATAGGTGCGAAGTTTTTTTAACTCATTACAAGTATAAAATAAGGGCAAGACTTGTATTGAGCAGGTACCGGTTTGCACTGAAGCGAGGATTGGATCTGCTCTTTCCTTGTTTGTGCGGGTTTTAAGAGCATTTGTAACTCAGGTATATTACTATATATTGGACATTGTCTACAATGGTTTTATTACACAAAGTGGGGGAGGTATGGTTTGGACTGGCCCTCAGTTCGAAATGACTGCCCTCCTTGCTGTGGAGAAACTAGTGAGGTTTGTATGAAGCCTTCTGGTACGCCCCTAAATGTGAGCCAGTACGAATGTATTCAAGAGAAATCGTTATACTGTCCTTCACCAATTGGTTAGCTGGGTAGATAAAGCGTTTATGGCTAATAATGTGTCTGTAACATTATTTTTGGACAATGGTTTTTGCCAAAATAACATTTAAGACATTTTTTGTGCAGTTATAGGATAGGAATCGAGAGTCAAATCTGTGATTGGATTAAGGCTTTACGCACAGAAAACGTGATTACTGTCTCCCTACTTGAAGAAACATTAGCTCAAGGATGGTGATCTCTTTCCTCTTTTGTGTAACGTGGGTAGGCACGACTTGCTAAATTTGTTTAACAACTTACGCACGTGGACGTTATTGTAATGTTTCTGATTTGCAAGTTTAACATCACGACCACAGAATTAATAATGGGACTTCTTTGTTTGAAGGTTATTTTTGACGATGGAAGGATTGTGAAGGAAACAGGATTTTTCCGGACATTTGCCATCGTTCAGTGAAACAAGAAATCAGTAACACTACGTTTCGAGATCTGCAATCTGATCTCTTCTTCAGGTAAAGAACTAATCTAATACATAATTTTACAAACTAGGTTAAACTAGGTCCTGTTTCACTGAACGATGGTAAATGTCCGGAAAAATCCTGTTTCCTTCAATAATGGGACTTTGGACCTGTTGGAAATCTGGTCCGATAAGGTTTGCTGCTTTAATAGGAGACGTCAGCTGGGAGGTATTTGACCCTTTTAATCTGATAGGCTCTGCAATTGAGTCGAAACTTGTAGTTTTGGGCATAGGTCTTGGCCAATGGCACTCGACTGGGGAGTTGATCGGCTTCTGAATTGTTTCAGGTTTTGCTTTGGAATGCTGTCTTACCTCCCTCTCTTGGATATCGTGATTTCGGCTACCACAAAAATTGCTTATCGTGTCTAGCAAAAAAACATTGGCGAGCCTCTCTGGGACTGTAAAAGGCACAATAATACAGGGAGACAATGTCTCACACGTGATCATGCCTCAACAATTTTCCTCTCAGAACCCTTAATGATAATGGATTATGATTCCTTTCATAGAGCCTTGATCTTAAGGAAATAAACCTCTTCCACTGGTTAAGGTAGAATGGTCGAATGAAGACTCTGATACTAAATGTGGTATAGGTGTAGTAGTAGTAGTTGCAGAGTTAAGACCATGTAGGGAACAAATGTTCCATATGGACTTCTCAGTTTTACATACAACGTCAATGCCATTATGGAAAGCGTTTGTATGAATCCCCGTTCATGTTTCGCTGGGTTTCAGGTAATGAATGTATCGAACATATAGTACTTGTATCAGACATATATTAGGATAGTGCCATTAAAACAAAAGGCATACCTTCTGCCACCTGAAAATTAATCAGGCGCAAACCCTGATTACACTATAATTCTGTGTGTGTGATTGTGAGTGGTTAATGCCGCTTTTATTTATTTGCATAGTTTTGCAGATGCAAGTGAACTCTTTTTGTGTGTAATTGAATAAAGAAGATGTAAAAGAAAACGATACATTAAATTGATTAATTCATTTCAAATGAGCCACTATGAAGTTTAATTGCACGAGCTTTTAGCAGAGTCACTCCCACTCAGAGGGTTGAAATTTGATGTGAAAGCCCACATGTACTGCTTATATTTAAATTGAAAATGACGTGCGTTTAACCTTGTAATACAAGGTATTACAGGTACATTCTCTGGCATTAAAACCGCAGATGCGGTATAATAATATGATACCGAGGTGATGTCCAGAGATGTCCCCAGTTATACTTCTATTAACTAGATCAGCCATATATCTCGTATTTAAAAAAACATCACAGCACCAATAATTCCCTAGAACAGTGGTATATTTTGAAGTAACACATAGGCATCATAGCAATATATTGTTACAACTTGCCAAAGACACAACAAAATTATCTCAGCTAATCATCAGAGTTTGAAGCAGGTTATTAAGCAAGAAAAATGTGGATAGCAAATTCAAGTGTTCCTTCCGTGTAAAATCCGTACGGATACGTTGAAGGTCACCACAATAATGAGGGGATAATTGTGCCTCGCGGCGTTGTGCCTCTAGAACTTTGTGGTGGAGACATGATTTTGTATTAGAAAAACCAGATCATACAGTACTCACCTGGCTGTGTAATTAGTAAAACTGGCGTTATAAAATATTTACATTTAAAATGTTTTGTTTCCCAGTTACAGTAAATATTTCTTTCTAACAAGAATCTCCTCTTTTGCTGATGTAGGGTTGCTTTACTGATTTTACATTAATTAAAATACAACGCTTGATTATAAGCCACAAAGATCACGGAACACACTAAAATGTTGATTTAGTTTTAAAGAAACGAGGATTATAAACCTAAAACTTCACATTTGTATATCGGGTTCATGATCACTTTCTGTTTATAGTTAAGATTAGGGTGGCTATATAATATAGGTTAGAATTTCCTCTCCTTTCAAATTAGGGTTGTACTAAAAAAATCTGGTTGATTTTGAAAGAGAAATTGCCCAAAATTTGTAGTCAAGTTTTTATATTTGAAATGATTTTATTTTTCTCAGTTTTTCGTTCTGTAAAATACGAGAGTTTTATAAACACTTTTGACTGTGACTCTGGTACTGAAAACAAACGTCAATGCTAAATATTGACTAATAGTAAACAGCAAAAAGTATACAAACAACAATCATCAAACGTTAGCACAATTAAAATTCATCTTAGTATTGAAATATATAGAGTCCGATAAAAAGTTATTTATAACCAACATTACATTGTAGATCTACACATAACGTAGCTAGTAGGTGGTGGTAGACTTGACTCCTGGAATCTGGAGTTATGTTCGTCTGAAGAGATCCTACAAAAGTCGGCGACGAAGGCTCAATACAAACCTTTTAAATCGTTTCGACATCAGAGACACCTAGACTACAAAATGTAAAAACAGTATAATCTAAGTGAATTTGATTTTCACTGTCTTATCAGGTACACAATTGGTGTGTGTTGTGCAAAATCTGTGACACCGTCGGATTCCAGACGCTACACTAAGAGGAAGATGAACTGGAGCTAATCTCAACATTCAAATTGTAGGTCTGTTGTTTATTTACATTATAATAATTTAGTAACTCATAAACCATGTATAGGACTCACTGACCTCTACACTGCTCTGGATAGTGCATACACATTACTTTGTGCAATAGCTGAGACTTATTCTAAGCCTTGTTGGATGCATTTGCGACAGTCGACTGGCCTTCGCGCAGACTGTATGGCCAAACAGATATAGACATTATTCTCAAAGTAATATTTGGCACATCGAAATTAACACATCGATAAGGATTTATAGCTAACAAAAATAAATATATATTCTTACCTCCATAAAATCCAAAACCAACCAATGAGGTTTTGTCACTTATCACAACACTCCAACTCATACTACAGTACGCAATCGAATTCGCCGAATGGTTTCGTTATCTTAGATAACATTGCACGACATATTTAACCATCCGAAACATTTGACAAGTGATAAGGCTTCGTCCATCAATAATGGATTTGATGAAGGTAGGAATACCTAATTGATTTATTGAATCCAAAAGGAGCTTAACCAATGAATTCGAATTAAAACGTGAAATGCCACCTAAATTGTTATTTCTATTTCTATTGAATTTGAACGAAAGAGTATGAACATAACTTACATTTATTCATACTGATCGGTTCAAAAAGTTACATTGTGTTTCAAGATTGCTGTGCGAAAATAATTATTCTTAAATTACACTCTATAAACCTTGGAACCTTAATAGTACACATATAACAAGAAAACGAACGGCATTCAAAGATTAAAAAGCCCACATCTGAATTTCAGATATCTCCTTTGTTAGATTCTTTAGCCTTTCTAATTAAGAATTAAGTAGTGATTATACTTTTTGTGAGGAAGAGAGACAACAAGCTGGCAGATATGGATGTGCGAACATGACCACCTTGCATCGCTATCACACTTCCGCACGTCCAGGGCCTTGACACTCCTACCGGAAATTACCTTCGCTAAAGTTAAGTGCTGCTACAGTTCTGTCTGCAGCAGTCTACACTTATTATAATGTTATGCTTCACTTCAACTGATATATATCAATGTCATTCGTTGTCCTGTCATTTGCGGAGAAGGCAATCATCGAGGCGGGCAAATTACAATTAAGCCGTTGTTGGGAACTGATGTATATACAAAGTTGTGAAGCACCAGCGAGAGCGAGAGCGAGAGTGGTTGTGAAGTAAAGCACAGAGGTTGTGAGTTGTGTAAGCAAGCGGTGTGACGCCCCGGAAGCTGAGCGGTCACCTATAGCCTCAGGTCTAGACCGCCCACTACATAAACTTGCTCGGTCTACTAGCGCTTGTGTTCGGCGTGCCCGTGCCGTGCAGGGTCCACTAACATTCTGTATGCTATAACAACACTACTCCTAAGTTATTGAATATCTAAAGTATCTAATGTTTGAAATTAGTATGTCGTTCAATTAATAACGAGTACACCGAATCAATGTTGTGAATTCTGTGGGGAGGGAAGGAGATCGGCTTGGTTATCTTCAAGTTTATATCTTTGTATATAAATATGAACATTTCTTGTTCAACAGAACTTCAAATTGCTTAAAACAAGGTTTTAGCTCTCAAATTTTCTCCTAACAATTCCATGTAGTGTGTCACGGATCCTTTATCCTTTATTCACTTAACCTTTAATACTTTTAGCTTTTGAATCTAATTTCATACAATAATTGAATTTCGCCACTTTCTGTAAATTTTAAAACGCTCATTTAATGCGTTAGACACTTATAAAAGCCAAACTTTAATTCTTATTTTTTAGTTTTATTGGGCTGTGCACGCAATTTTGTAGAGTTTGCACGTGTATGAGCACTTCTAGTACGATTGAACTATATTTCTGATGCCAATGTTGAGTTTGCTTTGCTGCCACGACCAAGAAAATCTGCCCGAAACCTTATATTTACAGCCATTGTAATTTACTCCAGTCTTATTATTATTTTTTGCTCCATAGTTGATTTTGCCTTGTTTCACGATCAATAAAATATATACATACTCAGGTTTGAGAAGCCAACTTCTATCAAAAGACAACTAAGATGGGTTTTGTAACAGCCTTTCAATTTACAATAAAAGTTAAATAGTAACTTTGTATTCTATATCTGCATGATTACAGTACTGACAAAACACTGCATACTTAATATTTGCTAAAATGCACTGTTTTGCATAAGTCTTTTTTTTCTAAAACTTATAATTTTATTTTTTGTAATTTTTTACTCTCTTACTCGTACTTACAG
This sequence comes from Homalodisca vitripennis, assembly GCF_021130785.1. Taxonomy (NCBI): domain Eukaryota; kingdom Metazoa; phylum Arthropoda; class Insecta; order Hemiptera; family Cicadellidae; genus Homalodisca; species Homalodisca vitripennis. The sequence continues at coordinate 171,309,101 of NC_060210.1, forward strand.
GTTGCAGAGACGGTTGCAAGAAGAAGTGTTGTTACTAATCAAGCTTAATATATGTAAAAAAGGTAATAATAATTAATTGATAATAGTGTTTAAATTATTTAAATATATGATTCTGATGTGATAAAACGATGTTTACACAGAATAGTTGATTACATTTAATAAGGATCTTTCGATCAACATTTCACTACTTTAGGGACTAAGATGGGATTATTCGCTAATTTAGAGACCAGTGAGGCGTATCCAGGATGGATTTTTGAAATAAGAATAGGCCTGTATTCATACCAGGGACTCTCAATTTCGCATTTATAGCGTTATTAACATTACTTGACACGAAGTGAAATATAGAAAAGGATAGTATATACAGTATTTATAATTGTAGCACTCTTCGTTAACACAAACATAAACATTCTATTTTTCAAAACATTATTTACAAATAGACCGTAGCCAATTAGATGTAGCCAATGTAATGTAACTTTACGCAGTATAAATTAAATGGTATTAATACATAAAGAGTGGTTATGACTTAGTGTTAAAATTTGTTGTGTTTGATAATACAATAAATGTGATTCAAAATGCTGAAATTAAAAGTTTTTATTACTGAAAAATAATTTTGTAATAAAAAAAAACATGAACATTTCTACAAAATTGTAAAATTACAATAGAATTTCAACAAATTTCTCGAACTTTATTACTACCATTATATTCTAAATTAAAGTTTGAGTAAGTATACCGTAAGTATAAGTAAAAGTTTGCTCAACTTTTACTGGGTATGAATCTCCAGAAATATTAATTAAATCGACTTAAACTGGGAAGTTCTTATTTATTTTAATTAAAAGAAAAATCTGACATTCACAATTCATTATAAAAAAGGCTAGAGACTAGCAATATCATAGAAACTGCTTCAAAACCTAAGCCTTCAGAAAATATGATACATCGTTTTATTTTTGTCATTTAAGTACAATTATGCGAGTGTCACTATTTACACTATTGTAAAACACTATATATGATCAAAATTTCACTAGCAAAGCACAACTGGTTTCAGATTTTTTATAGCGCAATGACTGACACTGACACTGAAACATATTTTTCAATTAGATGTTGATTGCTCAAAGGGAGTTCACTGTCCGATATCCTGATCGGCGTGTTCCCATTACACAAGTATTTACAAGACTGCATCAACGTTTGTTAGAACGTGTGTCTGTCCACAACAAGAGGAGTGAGTTGGGTTTGAACACAGAAGAACAAATATTGGACAGAGATTAGTATCAGGAATCTTGCAGGTGACATCGGTGTGAGTAAAAGTACAATTTTGAAAGTTGTACGGAAGAATAAATTCTATCCTTATCATTTTACAAAGTGCGCGGCCTTGAACAGAATGATTATGCTGTTAGACGAGACGTTTGTCGCTATTTATTAAAATTATGAAATTGAACAATATAATTTTTTTTAAACACCTTATAGACAGACGAAGCTCTTTTTACAAGACAAGGGTATTTAACTTTTAGGACAAGCACTTGTGGAATACTGAAAACTCTAAAGCTGCAAGAGAGCAATCATTTCAGAGAAGATTTAGTATTATTGTTTGGGCAAGTGTGATTTTTTGTGAGGTCCCAACTAACCTTGGGACCTCACATTTTTCATACAAGTTTAATTGGAGCTGTGTATCTTGACTTTTTGCAACACAATTTGCCTCAAATACTGGATATGTTCGACCCTATACACCTCCAAAATATTATTTATCAACAGGATGGCGCTCCTCCTTACTTTAGCCTACTATTGACGCCCGAAATTTGGTTAAATGCTAACTATCTAACTTGAATAGGCAGAAAAGGTCCTGGCCTGCAAGATCTTCTTATCTAAACGCGATGGAATATTTTGTGTGGGGATTCCTTAAATATGAGGTGTGTGCAACACCTGTAAATAACGAAGAGGAACTTTTGAATAGGATCCAAGTTACAGCACAGAAACTTAAGGAAAAGCTAAGCCATAAAGTGACTGTTGGAAAAAATGCGAAAGAGAGCCAGAGCCTGCATAAAAGAGAACGGAGGACATTTTGAAAATAAACTGACATGAAACTGGTATTTAGCTTTATTTCATAAAAAAATATGTCTGACATTAATTTGTATTATTAATATCGAATCAGGACATAAAAGCAGTTGTGTTTTGCTAGCGAAATTTTGATCATATCGTGTTTTAGGCTATTGAAACTCACATAACTGTACTTAAATTACAAAAAATAAACCAATGTTTCATATTTTCTGAACGCTTAGAGTTTGAAGCAGTTTGTATGACATTTGCTAGTCTCTAGAAATGTATAAAGAATATATATATATATATATATATATATATATATATATATATATATATAATATTTAATACAACCTCTAATATTAATATGTTATAAAATTAATTAATTTACAAAAAGGCAGCCAAGACAAGGAAACGAAATATTCTTTGAATTATAGAATATGACCTTCTGCTGTCAAAAATATTTCATATAGAATTTTTATTTGGATTTATTTCTGTAAATAATTGTCTTACAAAACTTCTTGATGGTGGTAGTGATATGCTAGGACATATTCAGTAGTACAGGTTGAAAATGTTATCGTTTATTTGCTTTTTGTTATAACATGAAGTTTGAGTTGAATCAATCTATCGTATTTTGAAAAGAAGTAGATCGTTCTCATATTAAAAATACTGGATATTAAAAATATGTAGACTTAATTTTGAAAATTGATAAATGTATTTGATCAAATAAAAAGTTGCTTTTACTACTATACTATCTTTGTAATTTCGCACTATGTTGTGGTGATAGGGTACATCACATAGGCTACCTGTATTAACTACCATATTTAATTGCTACTCTTAACCTTTATTGGCGATTTATTTTGTTTCTTTAAAGGAAATCAGATACTACTTTCAACATTTCCGCCGGAACACTCTCGGGTCTCCTTACGGCAATGCTCTGTCCGACGCGACGTGACGACCCGGGCTAGCTCCGCATCGGCTGGTCGACCACACACACTTTTATACATCGATGGTCGACTGGGATGTACGAGTATGTACATCTGAAGAGTATCTTGAAAGAAAATTTGTCTGGTGTTAGTTTGTGATAAACAATCCAGAAGTATTTCGTTTTGAAATATTCGAATTATTAGAAACAACAGGTAACATATTTTTAAATTTGAAGATGATCGTTAAACGTTACACAAGCAAATACTTTATTGGTAATTATGTAAAATTACTTACGCTTTCTTTTTATTTTGAAAAACAGAAAAAATGTTTTGGACTAAGTAAACAGTGGTGATTGTTATTTAAACTAATCCGGCTCGTAGGCAGCCAAAATGTGTGTAGTTTAATATCGCGAGGAATCAAGTGAATTACATAGACGAATTAAAGTTACAAAGTTACATATATAATCTAAAAGACTAGACTAAAGAAACAAAATTAGACTAGACTAAATTAAAACAATTTGTGGTTAAGAGAGGAGAATTATACAGCTGTTTGAGATTGATGAAGTTAAAGATGTTTATAATATGGTAAAGGACTACCAAATTTTCTGAACTAGTAGTCTTCATCTGCCACAGCACAGCACAAGAGTTTGGTTCACCTCTTTACGAAGGAATTCGTAAATTCATATAACATTGATTCACATAACATATATCGATGATTTTTCCTTTTGTAAAATAATATTAAGTCAAGTTCAACAGGATAGGTTTCTATAAACAATTAGTTCCTAAGAGTTAAAATTAGTTGCTATCAGAGATTAAAATTTAAGGCAGTTTTGAAATTACGATTGGGCAGTACATAACTGACCTCTTTTTCTTTCTTTAAAAATTACACATATGCATACATTTGTTTAATTTCTTACGAATGATTTATTTCTTGCCAACACTTGTTAAATCCAAAAATAATAGGATAAAGAATTTTTTTTAATGTTCAATTTAGATTTTTTAGAAGAATATTTATTTTTCTCAGCTAAAGATTTTCTACGGCGTTAATGAGGTACTCGTAGACTACTGATTTTGAGACCCAAGGTTGGCTTATAGTAGTGATATGAGGTATATTTACATTAGATATGTTTACTTTTCTTTGACGTGATACTCACGACGATTATCGGTAATACATTCCAATTAATTTACTTAACATACTTAATCATAAATTTTAAAATGTTAATTAAGGCGTCGTTATTGGTTGAATGTTAGCGAAGTACGATACCTAAAGAACGATCTGAATTCTAGACTTTAAATTGTACACAAAACTTCATGTCTATGTAGGCAGCATCACGTTCGATGATAGTGTGTGTCATTCAATGGGATTTAGCTGAGCCATAACGAACACTTTCGTATTGGTCTTATGCGTAACCATGATGCAAAACGAGAAAATATCAGAATAAATAAACTTGTAAAAAAACTCCGATACAAAGACGTTAACACGTGACATATTAAAACAAATGTAGCCTAACTCCCAGAAAGATATTTCAAGAAAGGTTTCATCTGTAGACTTTAAATTTAGCATGAAACTTCATTTCTACATAGATAAACATGAGTTAAATGATGATGCATGTCCATCCACGGGATTTGATTGAGCGCCAAGGAAGCTACAATAGGCTGGTACCATTTAACCTTTGCTGCCGGAGGATGTAGAAATTTACTGTCCGCATCACTTCTCTAGAATGATATATCTGCAGTATAAACTTACAATTTTCCAAGCAACCTCACTGAAGCCTATTGCACTATTGCGCGACGCGTGGCGTGGCGTACTCCTAATGGCGAAATATGGGATTTTTAATTATTAATTTTCAACTGAGATGTTAGCGTCTCAGTTGAATTATAAGAAAGGGCCCACTAATCGGTAAGAAGCTCTCCATATATGAATTAATTCTTCCTCTATACATGTGTGGAAGATTGGACTGAAAAGCTATGATCCGCTGTATATCGACCTAGCCTGGGTAGAAGATCAGGAGCCATAAGTAAACATTATTACATGTAGATATCTAAATCTCAGCGATGAGCATCTATTATTACTTTAATGTTTAAGATCAAATATGAGTTGGTGTAAATTATTAATTTTATAAAATAAATGCAAACCGTACATGAGAAACAAGTAGACAGAATAGTTGAAGATATCTAAACTAGGATGATGTTAAATTAACTCGTAATTACGAGTCAATAAGAATATAATTAATTGATCGGATGATGGCATTCTTTCCGTTGGTTTGTAAATTAGTTTAGACGATGTCGTCCAAGATGACTGATTTGTTTTGTAAGTCAGGTTCTTACCAAAGTCAGTGCAAGACCAAATTGACATGAGGGACATTTCTGTTACAGTACAGTACTTTATAGTGAATTAACTTCTCTCAAATGTTTGAATTTTACCATAAAAGCGTTAGAGATCTGTTAACTCGTGAACGAGTTCCAGGCATGCAGAGATGGGTGGGACCTCACAAATACTTGTGTTTGACACTTTACAGAATACATAGTCGTAACAAATACAATTATTCCTTGCTTAATTCTATTTCCATTTAGATTTTTTTATCGAGTTTTAAAAACTACTAACTACTAGAAAATCGATATCATAGGCTACTGCACGGATTACTTGCTAATCACCCACCTCCCAAACGTTTTAAGACAAAATTGATTATGAAAGCAATATATGGATGACTGTTGATGAGCAGGTGAAATGGAAAGTGAAATGTGGAGCCAAAACAACGCCCTGGCTCAGAATTCGCATCCGTGTGGATCGATTCCAACAGATACATCACTTTCTCTTGGCGCCACGGCGCGGCATGGCGCGGCACGGCGCGCACTCTGCACATCCGTCAGCTACCGGTGAGGCAAGGACCGAGTTAACATTCACATCTCGTGCGGTATGGGGATACTCATTATATTAAACGCTTAATACACGCTTAAGAATACATTAATAAAGATGCATACAAAAACTGTGGCAGGCTTGAGCACCCAATAGATTTTATACGGTCTTTTGATTATATTTGTATAACTTAAATGTCGGACTTTTATCATATTCGATCTATCATTTACATCTTTCACATTCACTTGCATATTTTAATATGACAATTTTTCCAGAAAGGTTTAGGTAAAACATATTAACGGAATAATAAATAAGTAAAAAATATTCCCGAAACCACAAGATGACAAGGGATAGAAATATTTCATGTTAAATCCTTGTTGGTGAGAAAATTTACACTCTTTGTTTTCCTTTAAGCTCCATTTTAATCACAAATACTTTAGATTACCGATTCACTGTATTTCACTTACGTTTCTGAGTTTCAGTTGGTGATGATTTCGGGACAGTCATATTATTACAGACTTTTCATCGAGTAATAGAATATTTTTATCCATGACAAACTTTATTGAGACCGCAGCAAATAGCATATTTGTCACCATCGAAAATCAAAAATTTTCGATGGTTTATTTTTTGGATTGGTGACATCCATAATGAGAAGCAATAACGTATAGTTTAAAATTTCAAGGAAGTTCTGAACAATGTTCTCTGGAACGACAATAAAAACGACATTTCTAAGAATATCCCTATGAAGTGTTCTTAATGTAAAATTATATTAATTGGTGTTCTTTGTGCGTACGACATCCATGAGATTTGAAGCCAAGAATAAATTTTGGAATGTCTTTCAAAATCAAAGTTGAAAGACTAATGTATTAATTTTAAAACAAGTAAAATGTATGTTATGGGGTGCAGTGCTGCAGTAAATAGGTTTACTGAGTACGGTATGTGTTCTTTGGTACGAGCAGATGTGTGGACACTGACGCACACACACACGCACACTATCTTGGTCGCACGATGATGCATATGTTATTTTTGAAAATTATAAGTAACATGTTTTAAACAACCAACTACTGAGTTAACAAACAACTGTAATATGCAATACAAATGATCCGTTTCTATTCTACTTACGACGGGACGGGACGTATAGCGTATCTGAAGACCGGAGGTATACCCTTGGATGAGTTGCAGTAATTGTTTCAGTCACATCAATATTAGAGAATTCGGTTTACCTATCCATATAAACGTGTTGCCTTATCTGATGTGAAGTTATCTCTAATATATTTCTTAATTAATAGATTATTGCTTGAAGGGTTTGAAACGAAATGTATAAATTAATATATCTAACAATATTGTATTTATAGATTATTAATTTCAGTAAGAACATTCTTCATCGTATTGTAGCATACAGAAACAGTATGCAGTTCAAGCATACATATTCTTTGGCTTTTTCCTGATATTTATATTATACCTGACAAGTAAGTAATTTTCATTAGAAGTACTAGTGTCCTGTAGGTTTAAAAATACAATTGTCATGTTTAAGCACTCTACTACTTTAACAATATTGTTTGGTAACAGTCATTGAAGTAACTTTATGAAACATCAGCGTAAAAAGGCAAACATCTCAAATCCTTGAATAGTATTAGCCACTGAGATCTGTGAAAGGATTTGAGGACGGTGCGGCAGGTGACAAATTTGTTGTTATCACTCTTAATAGAAATAATTGTGTACTTAATTTCCTGTCTCCACTCTGCTAGATTTTGGAAAGTCCAAATTAATATAACAAATATCTAATACAATAATGAAAAACGTTAAATCTATTGAATGGCTATACATTTGTTGTAAATCTAAATTACAATTATTGGAGCATTTTCTAAAGAAATTTTTTAAGGCCACTAGGGATTTTAATGTGGAAAATAATGTGTTTCGATTATTTAATTATTTTAAGGACATTAAAGTCAATTTTTTAAATAAGTATTCCATTGCAATGTCAAAGTACTATTTACAATATTTTTAGTTACCGCTATACAAGTAACAATAATCATATCTCTTGCACACATACACATACAATCTTAGCTACCTCCCTGTCCACAGTACTAGAAATGACTCGGCTTCCGTTCTATAAATTCTTAAAATATAGAATTTAAGAAACGTTCTGTTGTACTTGTAAAATAATTGCATGTTAACCCGCACCAAAATTAAAATTTATGGGTTTTATAAAATGTTTATAGATAAAAAATAGCAGATTCAAATAATAATGAAACCAAGTATTTACTAACCACACCGCATGACAAACCGATGAGATCTATGTGATTAGTGTAAGAAATAATTATAGGACTGTTATAATCCACATTGATTTAGCAAAAGACGACGCAATAGTGGACTATCGTTGAGGTATGAGAGAGCTTGTAATACCTGCGTCAGAAGTGCAGGATCTGCGAAACGCTGATAGAGTAGATTATTCCACTGTCGTATTTGACACTGATTTAGCAAAACAGGGCGCAATAGTAGGTTATCAGTTGATGTGGGAGGGAGCGATGTAGTGAACTTGTGATACCTGCGTCAGAAGTGCAGGTTCTGTGAAACGCTGATAGAGTAGATTATTCCACTGTCGTATTTGACATGATTTAGCAAAACAGGCGCGCAATAGTAGGTTATCAGTTGATGTGGGAGGGGAGCGTAGTGAACTTGTGATACCTGCGTCAGAAGTGCAGGTTCTGTGAAACGCTTGATAGAGTAGATATATTCCACTGTCGTATTTGACACTGATTTAGCAAAACAGGGCGCAATAGTAGGTTATCAGTTGATGTGGGAGGGAGCGTAGTGAACTTGTGATACCTGTGTCAGAAGTGCAGGTTCTGCGAAAAACGCTGATAGAGTAGATTATTCCACTGTCCGTATTTGACACTGATTTAGCAAAACAGGGCGCAATAGTAGGTTATCAGTTGATGTGGGAGGGAGCCGTAGTGAACTTGTGATACCTGCGTCAGAAGTGCAGGTTCTGCGAAACGCTGATAGAGTAGATTATTCCACTGTCGTATTTGACACTGATTTAGCAAAACAGGGCGCAATAGTAGGTTATCAGTTGATGTGGGAGGGAGCGTAGTGAAACTTGTGATACCTGTCGTCAGAAAGTGCAGGTTCTGCGAAACGCTGATAGAGTAGATTATTCCACTGTCGTATTTTGACACTGATTTAGCAAAACAGGGCGCAATAGTAGGTTATCAGTTGATGTGGGAGGGAGCGTAGTGAACTTGTGATACCTGCGTCAGAAGTGCAGGTTCTGTGAAACGCTGAGTAGAGTGATTATTCACTGTCGTATTTGACACTGATTTAGCAAAAACAGGGCGCAATAGTAGGTTATCAGTTGATGTGGGAGGGAGCGTAGTGAACTTGTGATACCTGTGTCAAAGTGCACGGTAGGCGAAACGCTGATAGAGTAGAAGTTTTTTGACAAACCACTGATTTAGCAAAAACAGGGCGCAATAGTAGGTTTATCAGTTGATGTGGGAGGGAGTAGTGAACTTGTGAACCTGAGTCAGAAGTGCAGGTTCTGCGAAACGCTGATAGAGTAGATTATTCCACTGTCGTATTTGACACTGATTTTAGCAAAACAGGGCGCAATAGTAGGTTATCAGTTGATGTGGGAGGAGTGAACTGTGATACCTGCGTCAGAAGTGCAGGTTCTGCGAAACGCTGATAGAGTAGATTATTCCACTGTCGTATTTGACACTGATTTAGCAAAACAGGGGCAATAGTAGGTTATCAGTTGATGTGGAGGGAGCGTAGTGAACTTGTGTTACCTGCGTCAGAAGTGCAGGTTCTGCGAAACGCTGATAGAGTAGATTATTCCACTGTCGTATTTGACACTGATTTAGCTAACAGGGCGCAATAGTAGGTTATCAGTTGATGTGGGAGGGAGCGTAGTGAACTTGTGATACCTGCGTCAGAAGTGCAGGTTCTGCGAAACGCTGAATAGAGTAGATTATTCCACTGTCGTATTTGACACTGATTTAGCAAAACAGGCGCAATAGTAGGTTATCAGTGTGATGTGGAGGGGAGCGTAGTGAACTTGTGATACCTGCGTCAGAAGTCAGAAGTGCAGTTTGAAACGCTGATAGAGTAGATTATTCCACTGTCGTATTTGACACTGATTTAGCAAAACAGGGCGCAATTCAGTTGATGTGGGAGGGGAGCGTAGTGAACTTGTGATACCTGCTCAGAAGTGCAGGTTCTGCGAAACGCTGATAGAGTAGATTATTCCACTGTCGTATTTGACACTGATTTAGCAAAACTAAGGGCGCAATAGTAGGTTATCAGTTGATGGGTGGGAGCGTAGTGAACTTGTGATACCGGCGTCAGAAGTGCAGAAACGCTGATAGAGTAGATTATTCCACTGTCGTATTTGACACTGATTTAGCAAAACAGGGGCGCTAGTAGGTTATCAGTTGATGTGGGAGGGAGCGTAGTGAACTTGTGATACCTGAGAAGTTCTGCGAAACGCGCTGATTTAGCAAAACAGGGCGCAATAGTAGGTTATCAGTTGATGTGGGAGGGAAACTTGTGATACCTGAGTCAGAAGTGCAGGTTCTGCGAAACGCTGATTAGAGTAGATTATTCCCACTGTCGTATTTGACACTGAACACTGATTTAGCAAAACAGGGGCGCAATAGTAGGTTATCAGTTGATGTGGGATGTGAGTGGGAGGCAGTGAAACGCTTGTAGATACCTGTGATCAGAATGTGCGGTCAGAGAATACGGTGATAGACTGATAGAGTAGATTATTCACTGTCGTATTTGACACTGATTTAGCAAAACAGGGCGCAATAGTAGGTTATCAGTTGATGTGGGAGGGAGCGTAGTGAACTTGTGATACCTGCGTCAGAAGTGCAGGTTCTGCGAAACGCTGATAGAGTAGATTATTCCACTGTCGTATTTGACACTGATTTAGCAAAACAGGGCGCAATAGTAGGTTATCAGTTGATGTGGGAGGGAGCGTAGTGAACTTGTGATACCTGCGTCAGAAGTGCAGGTTCTGCGAAACGCTGATAGAGTAGATTATTCCACTGTCGTATTTGACACTGATTTAGCAAAACAGGGCGCAATAGTAGGTTATCAGTTGATGTGGGAGGGAGCGTAGTGAACTTGTGATACCTGCGTCAGAAGTGCAGGTTCTGCGAAACGCTGATATAGTAGGTTATACCACTGTTGTAATCGGCATTGATTTTGTAAAAGAGGGCGTAATAGTGGTGGTGGGAGGGAGTGTAGTGGACTTGCAATACCTACGTCAGAAGTGCAGGTTCTGCCAACCGCTGTTAGAGTAGCTCTGCATCCTAGCTGCATGGCTATAAATAATTTGTTGACTTATTTTAAAGTTTTTACTGAAACACATTTCCTGTTTAAACCACCACCATTAGGTATAATGTTTCTTTATACAGTGTTTCAGCTTTAAGAACATAAACTAAGGAATTTGAAGATTGTTCTGGTACCGGTCTAAAGGCTAAAAGTTTAATACATTTAGTTATATTTTTGTACGATTTTGTGGCTTTTTGTAAATTGCTTACTATATTATAATAGTTTTATAAAATTAAAAAACTAACGTTTTAAAATAAGTCCAACCTTTAAACCAAAGAAAACATTCCTTTATTAGACACATCATATTGGGTAATAAGACGGATATACATTCAAAAGTGCAATTTCATGCCTTATGACGAATTATAAGTAACTAGCCTACAAACAAAAAGATTTAAAGCTAAGCGAAGTGGAATTCCAAGAAAGTATACTCGTAGATGGCATAATTGCTAAGAATTAAATACATCATGGAGTTTATGAGTAGTAATCTTCTTTAAATCATATTGTTTAAGCAGTAAGTCAGTGATAACTCTGATAAGAGGGAAGAAGGTCGTTAGGGACAGAATCTGATGAAAGATTATAAGTCTGAGATACAACGGTAAATTACACTCAGTATTTTAATGCTTAAAGCCTAGCTGTGTGATCAATCTCACATTAATTCCTCAAAGTGACAAATAATGATGCAATATTGCAGCAATCATCTCTTTTATAAGGTCAATATATTAAACCTTAAAGTAAATCCTGTAAAAGTTAGTTACAAACGAGGGAATATTACTTTTAAGACATAAATAGCTCAAATCTTATATGAATATTCTCACTTATTAAAGGTTTTTATATTCGTTAAATATTTATCAGGAACGGGTCAGGGATACGCCTGTTTTCATATTCGATGAACTGATTCAGTTTGACCGGTTATACGAGTAATCGGTCTTGGTGATTATTATGAGTAGCATAGAACCTTCACTTATAACTTTGGTGGTTGGAAGGGGCACAAACGAGTGTTAGGTGTGACCTTTCACCCTTGTAGTAAGAGCGCGGATACTACACCCTTGATCCCGCGCTGCAACGGCAGCATGGTGTGCGGAAGGACGACAGGAGCCTACAGCAGCAGCCCAGCGCTCCCCTCCTTCCCTCTCCCAGTTCCTTCACTGAGCCCGGCCAGTCAACATGAATATCCGTGCCGCACTGTGAGTTTTACCTTTTAGTTTCACTGTAAATGTTTGGATTACATTTCTTTCTGTTTAAAATTTTATAAAACCATTTTTTTACACAATAATTTGTGTTTAAATAGTTCTTTTAATATGCACGACATTTTAAAGTAGTATTTAATCTAGTTAATTAATTTACTCGTCCAGTAATAATTCCCTCTATTATTCTGTACACACTAAAAACCATTTTTATCATATAATTGTTTGATTAACTCAATTCAAACAATTCGCATTGTGGACTAGTCAAGATACTTTTCATCACTTGTCTGAAATACACGTTTAAAAAATGTTATTGTGTACAATTCACAGATATTTATCAAAACAACCAATGTGAATCATACTAGTAAAGAGGAACGAATTGTAGACATTTCAGGGAGGTAGAATATTTTGAATTCAACTGAACCTGTTTATACCATCGTTAAAGTCTCTTGTTGATAATTCACCATATTTTCATAATAAGTGTTTAACATCATTGTTTCTACGCAGTGTAAGTAAGACAGTCTGTGGGGAAGGTGAGAAGGCTTGGCCGTGTCCGCCTCTGCACAGGCAATGTTAGTGGCTGCGGATTCCCAGCCTCAGGTACTTCTTACGTTTATAGATGGCCAAGCCGCTGATACAACACTAATGGGCAGTAACGCAACCGACGGTAACGGGTATTATATTGAGAGGCACGTACAAGAAATCTTTTGCCATCTTCAAGCTGTATGACACACTTAAAACTATACCCCGGGGCACGTTGATGCAATAGCAGCCAAAATATGGTCTTGCCGATCAGGAAATTAACCTGTGGCATTAGTTACTTCAGAAATTTGTTCTTTGTTGTCTCTAAATTTATTCTCTGAACAAAAACAGATTTGTTTGATTTGAATTAATATAATAAAACAAAAGTATTTGGAAATTATTCATCAACAAACACAATTAATAATAAATTATTCGTAATAAAGTCAATGGATTGTGTGACCTCTTTTGTCATTGTTATCTTTAGTAAATGTATTCGCGACTAAAGGGATTTGAAACAATGTGGAGAAAGGGATGTCAATATGATGGTGTATTTATTAATTTAATAATCAGAAAACGTGAATAAATATATTCTTCGTTATCTAGGTACGCATACAACTTTAAAAATTATTGGTTAATTTACTAATAGATTTGTTTAGCAATCACGTTAGAACAATGTTAAACTCTTTCATTCGTTTGAGTTCTCCTGTAATTGAAAAATATCATAGACAAACGAATATCTATTTAATTATTCGTCTAATGGTAAGCGTCCATATTACCAAATACTCAGCGGAGCGTTATTGTTGAAATGCCTCCCGTCTTAAATTTTACCCAATGTGTGAACTTCGGTAATCTAAATAAAAAATGTAACTTTTACTTCCGGTTAATTTGTATGGTTTATGTTTTAAATGCCCCTTTCAAAATATTCAAAGCCTGCTATGAGTTGTGTTTGATCTTTTATTCGCATATACTATTTATTTGCTGCTGCTTACAATGATGGTAAGTATTCAACTGTTACAATACGATTACAATAGTTACTGTTACAATAGTCTCTTTACACGTTCTCATCACAGTCGAAAACAGCATGTTTTCTTTACATTTTCATATCATGTAATTCAGGTAAGAGGTACATTTTTCTCTCATGCTGAGAGACATAACTAAATTTATAGAAGTAGTATGAAATGGTTGCTCAATCTTCAGCATTGCCTGAAGACACCGGCTATATTATTTGGGTAATTTTATTGATCTGAATTATTTGCAAGGTAAATTACTAACTTTCGATTAATGGATACGGGTTCTCTGATGAATACTATTCCAATGTTATCATAACATAGTTGTTACTGTAGTAACTTCATGGCTATGAATAAAACTTTACCGTTTTTATATGATATTTTGTTGTGATTGTTGCGTTTTATTTCAATTATTTTCTTGCCGTTGGTATTTTAAATGCTAGAAAACTGATTTAACTCTAGAGTTTAAACGCGGAAGTAAACACGAGATGCTAACTTGTTAATATTAGATAATGTTGAATAATTGTTACTGCAATGTGAACCAAAAACAAAATATTTTTCTTCACCCGACAATTTTTTTTGAGGAGAAAAAACTAATCTCAAGTTTTGGAATCTTTGTTAAAAGTCAAGAAATCCTAATGGGGGTAACCACTAAGTAAATAACTCTGGAGTGTGTCAATATTCTTCATATTTTTATTTGAACTATGTGTTGCGAGTTTTGCAGGAGAGGGTGCTCTTCTGGATGAATGTTTTAGTTACGCTTTATAAAATTTATATTTTTGTAACTTTCTAAATATAATACCTAAATTTGGGGCCCAATGACCCTGAACTCATAAAATTTCCTTTTTTGTCAGCAATCGTCTCTTATTTAAATATTTGTAAGTGGTCGACTTTTTCTGTCATTCTGTAGGTCAATATTTTTGTTCAAACCCTACCTTACCGTCACGGCAATTATCCGCTTAATTGTTGGATTTGATTGTGGACGGATAAAATGTATTTTATTGAATGGAGGAAATTGTGTTTTCATAAAAATAATTAGTATTTTTATATTTAACATAGTACAAAGATACTAGAATAAATTATAAAAGGTCAGGTTTCGAAAAACTAACGTATACATGATTCTGAATGAGGCTGTGTTAGTTTTAATTAATAAATAATTGTATTTCCAAATAAAAAACCTTCTTTGACGTTTCATAATGATTTGACTACATATTTGAGTCTAATTTATGCGTCATACCTATGCTATTTTAAAACAAATGCATTTTCTCTACGTAGATACCTAGGTATTCGAAGATAATTCAAGTGTAGATAATAATTAATACGCTTAAAAATACATTAATATTAAATTAAATTAATCCATTAGGTATTTTTAGAAGTCATTACTTCATAGCAGCAGTAACCAATATCGAGTAAGTTATAATCAAAGCACATGCAAAAAATCTCTAGCTTTTGGGTCATGCAGCCTATGTTGGTTTACCAACTTCTAGAGATATTTCATTAGAAAAAAATGTAAACAGTGTTGTAAATTCGCTGTATTTATTAGATCAGACAACAAGGGATTTTGACGGAGAACACTAGTAGGAATGAATATTTGTACAAAATATTTTTACATCGTAGTAACAAAACATATTAGCGGACGTTAGTTTGACTGAAGAGTTAGTTAATATATAAGATTCGTTTCACTGTGTAAAACTCTCAGGAGGGTGATCTCTCTGTGTCACCAGAAGATAAAATCATATAGATTAGTATGAGAATTAATTAAGCCTTCGTTTCTTAACCATCAGCACGGACGCGCTCGGTGTGGCAACACTGTAACATTGTTATAGTAACATGAAATTGACGGTGAGTTGATATTTACGAAATCTATGTAGGGCTGTAGGCGGCATACTTGCGTTTAGTTCTATTTGTATAGGATTATGGGAAATTTCTCATTTCAGACATTTAACTAATACACATCAAAAATATTTTTAGTTCTTGTGAATATTTTAATTGTTATATAGGAAAATATTTCCTATCTATTTATACTTCGCCCATTAAATATTCAAGTATAAACGATTAAATGACCAAACAGAGTTTTCATGTATTGAAACTGAGAGCCTGTCCAAAATTATACAACATAAAAATAAGGCCATAAAAGGGTTTGAACTTTAACCTCGTAATAACGTTGAGGTTATTACGAGGTTATTATTTATCCCCCATAATGGGGGTAACAATCAAGTTCATTTCACAATAGCAAGTCGTTTTCAATACAAATAATTTTTTTCTACACCAGAATAGACGATAGAAGTATTCAACTACTCTATTCGCTACAACTGTTGTCTGATAAAACATAAGTCGTTGTGCCATTGTTGTGAAAGCTTATTCTGGAATGGCCTTGATGCTATTCAATCTTTGCATTTTAGATATTTATATCAGCATAATCCTATTGTTTTTTAGAATTTATATCTCAGTAACGTGTCAGTAAATTCGATTGTGAAGGCATTTTCACTATTGTTTTATTATGTTTTGAGATAATTTTATTTCTCTAACAATGAATAATCGTGACCGATTAACACTACTGCTGGAAATAAATAAGCATAAGGTGCGCTTGAATACTTGATAATAAAATACCTCGAGAATTAGCTAATAGTGGGATTAAGTATATGGATTTATACATAGAATTCATTAGCATTTTAGATTCTCACAGCATTACATTATTAAGAATCTGCAGACCTCCTCATGACGTCACTCGAGAACGCTAAGATAGAAATTGTGCAACGATTGGCTATAGTACACTCTCAACAATAGTCCCAAATTATCTATGTATACACATATGAGAATATATATATATATATATATATATATATATATATATATATATATATATAACGTATGTATCTGTATACAGTAACAAAGTAACATGATCAATTTCTGAAAACAAACTATAGCAAGCCTATGAGGAATTGTCAACACGGAAACAAAAGTATTTGCCACATGCGCAAACATTTCAGTAGACTTAAACATTAAAAAGTTATTTCTTATTATATTATTTTATTATTATTATATTATATTATTACATTATATTTTTATACAATTATGGGACTTCTTGAGTGTATCCAAACTATTAACCAATCACAATATCTCCAAGAACTACATTTGGCCCAATGTATGGCCCAAAAGTAAAACAGTGAGATGAAGACTAGAAATGTATAGTAAAGTAAGTACTATTGTACAATACAGATATTTAAGTTGTATTAAAGTATACATTATTCTACTCGGTTATAGATTATTTGTACGTATTGATCTAAACGTCAATTGGATTATATTACAATTATAAAAAGTTTATTATAAAAAGCCAGAGTCCACTCCACCCGAAACATGCGTAAAATTCTTTAAAACCGAAGAATGAAATGCGAACCTTGATAGTGAGTAGCAACAGCCAGATCGGTTTACGTAACAGCGGGTAGGCCCGGCTCCGACCCACTTCTGCTCCGTCATTTGCATTCTACAGCTACGTATTAAAACTATAGATCTTACAATAACTTTAACTAAGTGTTGAAATTTAATAACTATGCTAAACCAAATTTATTCCTCTCCCCTCGCATTTGAAAATCAAACGAAATCGATCTCAATAAAATTGTAAAAGTGTACTTTATAAACATTCATAATTAAATAGTGTAATTTTGTGACTCAAAAATGATTTTGTAGAATACAAAATGATATACGATACGGTGAATCTAGATAGTTTAGTACTTTTATACTAAATATATGTCTTTATATGAAGTAGTAAAAAGTGAATATTCTACATACTATAACAAATAAAAACTGCCTATGCTTTGAAGATTACATTTTCGAGGTGTAGTAGATGCTCTGAGTTTTTAAAACCCGTTGAGTTGAGATAACACATTGGTGAGTACACATAAGCAGTAGGTATATTAGTAGGTAAGTATAGTTGCAGGTTCATTTGTAAAGGTCTGGTGCATCAAAAGCTAGATGAGTCTGCGGTTAAGGATATAGCGGCAGGGGAATTTTAAAGTCCGAACGAACTCATATCCTCAATCAGAAATAATTATAGTAAATGAATAACACAAAACTCCAAGGAAAAATATGTTAATTCTCTATTAACTCACCACTCTGAATGTTAATGACGGTTCTTATTTAGACATAAAGTCTACCTCCAGTGTCATAAAATTTGCCCATTTGTTTACTATCAAACTGTGCAAGGATGAGTTATGTAGGTCAGACACAGCAAGATGTGCTTTATAGAACTGTTCACACAAGTCTATCTATAGGTACATTTGGGAGTAATATTGGTCAGACATTGGAACAGATGCGTGTTTTATTGGTATTTCGCAGTAACAGTTTCTTTAAAATAATTATTATATTTTGTACTTATGCAAGAGACAAAAATGCATTTTAGAGTTATCGGGAGGATTCGGTAATAGGATGTGATTTACTCAAATGTGACTAGTACATTTGTGAGTTGTAAAGGTGTAGCAGATTTACGAGTATTTGTGACTTAATAGGTTAGACGCAACAAATGCTTCGGGGAACAGTACAATAACTGAATAGTTACAAGGTCATCCGCGGATATGATCAGGTTTATTAACAGGTTGATCGTTTTTACTACGTACAGCAATGTATGCGGTGTAGGTGTGACCGGTGGGAGTTGTGGAGGTCGGTGGTTCTGTAAGCTGTCCAGATCAGACGCAGGAACACGTTCCTCGTTCCTCAAGGGTATAGATAATAATACGCTGTGAGTTGTGCGTGTTTACATGTTTCATTTGGGTGGCACACGGAATGTACGCGTAGAATATTCGTCCGAATTCACAGTATTCATACTCATTGAATAGGCTCAAACGACGGTGACATATGGCCGAGTATAGTAGGAAAGGTTAGATGCAGCAACAACAGCTTGTGTGAGCAGTAAATGCCAGAGGCTAAGTCAACTGCATGGGTGTACAGGAGCGTCCTAACAGTTAAATATTCACTGGGGTTGCTCAATAATACGAAGCATCTGGAAGAACTGCCTCTTCAAATTGCTAGTAGAACAACAGGTTTAATTGAGTTACTTGTAAGTGTCAATAAAACTTACTAAATTTGTTAATTTACTCCAATTACTGTTATGTAGTTTGTACCTGCACATAGACACGTGTCATATCGGTAATCTAAGTAAGAACACGACTCTTTGTGTTCATAGATGTGATCTTCATGGGGCTGAAACCTCATCATATATATATATATATATATATATATATATATATATATATATTATATATATATATATAGAACAACATTGCCTGTAGCTTAAAAACTCATCTACGCCTTTTTCTAATATACATATATTATAGGCTACAGATTTTTAATCCAGCAAATTTTGTATTTATTTTGTGTATATTTGGATAGAGGCAACGTTGCTATGAGAACTAAATACAACATTTCCTAGATTAAAAACTGATAGCCTATAAATAATATTATAGACTGAACGTGCTAAATTACAAGGCGGAAACACTCGTACAAAAGTGTACGACATTGAAATGTAAAGAGATTGAAAAACTAAAAGAATCGACTCTGTTATTTAGAGCTTATTTATGGTGTGATTTAAGACGCAAAAAATAGAGAAATTTGGATAGAGCAGAATAAATTATACTGTTATACCCCCTAGTAAAATAAAAATTATCGCACATTTACATTTGTATGGCAAAGATCTCAAGGGTTCAAGTTTTTTTTACATACGCTATTGTTCTCGTTAGATAAATGCTAGAGAAAACAGAAACACAATGTCAATGTTTTGATATCTGTAATCCACCTTTTCCTCATTGTGTTTTTTTACCTAAGATCGGATTGCAGGTATTGGAACGTTGTGTGTAAAAGTAGCACTTACCGGTCATTGACCATAACTATCCTATTACCCTTCCCTATTACACATGTCCTTCTGAAGTGTTCTTACAAACTATACTCTTAAAGCCCATAGTAAGAATTTACAAGTCGACTCATTTTTGTAATTTAAATACATTATTCCTTTTTAATCCAGAAATGGTCTCTCTTGGCTCTCTGTTATACTTTCGGCTTCGGATTGCTTAAGGTATGGAAGGAAGGTCCCATTGATTTGTTTATTAAACCTTTACAACTTAAGGTTAAAGTTACTCTCACTTTTCTTTATCTTAAATAATTTATCTCCTAGAAAATAATTTATGTTTAGAAAATACATACTACGTATATTCAAGTTCTTAAAAAAAAAAAAAACAGAAACATTATAAAAATACGATTGGTTGTAGACAAAATTCACTCTGTAAGCATTTAGTGTCAGTTATAAAACTATTATTAATGTAGAATTTGTAGTTTTCGACCTAATATAAATTTTTATTTTAGCATGGCAATACAACTGAGATAAACAGATTTTATTATTATGGTAACCAATTTTATTATTTGATTTGCAATTATACCAAAAGTCCTAAACATTTTTTGAATAACATAAAACAAAAGTTTTAATTTGTAAATATAATTTATTAGTTAATAAACTATAGATAATAATGACTAAATAACTAGAAGTTAAAATGACTTTTTGGATATCATGAGATAGCCGTTAGATAAACGTTATTTACGGTAAAACAAAAGACTTGTTTGCCGTATTAGGCAAACTACATTAATTAAAATAATTAGTGACGTTCTTATTTCTAGACAAAAACATTACGGCTCGTAAATTAAAAATAGAGATGAAAATCGTTTGGTTGACCAGTCTGGCAAAATTCAGAGGACAGGAATGGGACCAGATTACAAAATGAGAACAGGCCTGCGGGCAGGGCGTGGCGGACCCTGGCATCCAGACAACCTGGCATCTCCGGACCTTACCGAGCTGTAGTAGGTGGCCTACAGATGTCCTCTGTGCACCATACCGAGCTGTAGTAAGTACCCTACATGATGGCCTATGTGCACCATACCGAGCTGTAGTAGGTGGCCTACATGATGGCCTATGTGCACCATACCGAGCTGTAGTAGGTGGCCTACAGATGGCCTCTGTGCACCATACCGAGCTGTAGTAAGTACTCTACATGATGGTCTATGTGCACCTTGTCAGGCTGTAGTAAGTAACCTACATGATGGTCTATGTGCACCTTGTCGGGTTGTAGTATGTAGCATACATAATGGCCTATGTGCACTTTACTGTGCTGTAATAGGTAGCCTACATGGTACATAGCCTGCATGCACATTACCGAGCTGTAATATAGGGCCTACATTATGGCCTCTATGCACCTTACCAAGCTGTAGTAATTACCCAACATGGTGGCTTCTGTTTACCTCACAGGTAGCCTACATGATGGTATCTGTGTAACTTACCGAGCTGTAATAAGTAGTCTATATAATGACCTCTATGTACCTTACACAGCTGTAGTAGGTATCTTATATAATGACCTCTATGTACCTTACACAGCTGTAGTAGGTAACTTATATGATGACCTCTGTGTACCTTACAAGATGTAATAGGTGACCTACATTAATTATGACCTCTATACACCTTACCGAGCTGTAGAACGTAGCTTACATGATGGACTCTGAGCTCCTCACCGTGCTGTAGTAGTAGATAGCCTACATAATCGTCTCTGTTCATCTTATCGAGCTATAGTATATCTTCTACATGAAGGTTTCTGAGCATTTTAGCAAATTGTAGTATGTGTCCTACATAATGGCCTTTGTGTACATTACCGAGCTTTGTAAGGCCTATATATCGGATAGTGCCTTTGTGTGCCTTAGGGAACTGAAATGGGCGGCCGACATTAACACTACACAGTAATTTGTCAGAATGATGAAATGTCTGAGCCTTACGTTCCTGCGGAGAAAAGCAGCATTATGTCATCTCTAGACATGACTCTGCTAAACTAGTCAGGCATCACTGAGCCTCATATTTCTGTAATGGAAGGCCGACGTCATTGTATACTCTCTGTGCATTATCTTGCTTCAGTCGATGGTTAACGTGATGCACGAGTATGTCTTATACAGGTTGTACCTATATATTAGTAAGTGTAATGGACAACAGGTACGATTTAAGTTGCAGGGATTACACATCATATCATGTTAATTTATTAAATCACCTCGTCGTTTTTTATGATAGTTTTATGATAGTTAGTGAACACCCATATGGTGGTAAATTCTCGGAGTTATGCTAATTTATGGTTTGAAATAGTTTGTTGAGGGTTTTGCCTAGACGCCATCATATTTTGTCCGTGTTACGACCACATAGTAGACATTACGTCCACTAGTGACGAATAAGTGGCTGGATTGTACCTTCTTGATCGGATAACGAGGACTCATTGAAAATGCAACCGGAGATCAAAGATTTACCATCATGTATTCTATCTCGTACTTATCACATCTTTTTTGATTAGATATTAATTTAAAATTGGTATCCTTCAGATAGAGAGTTTAATACGAATACCTAATACAATAAATTACAAGGTTTGCAAACAATATATGTACTAACGTCGTTTTAAAGAAGCTGTAAAGAGTTTTGCTAGCTTAACCGAGATATGTAGTTTTACTTCCATTACGTGGAAGAACGAGTGTAATGGAAATCATAAACATCCATCACATCTGCAAAATACAGTCTGTGCAAACCGTCAGTAATCTTTGCTTGCTTGACAGGGAAGAACGAGTGTAATGGAAATAATAAACATCCATCACATCTGCAAATACAGTCTGTGCAAACCGTCAGTAATCTTTGCTTGCCTGACAGGGAAGAACGAGTGTAATGGAAATCATAAACATCCATCACATCTGCAAAATACAGTCTGTGCAAACCGTCAGTAATCTTTACTTGCTTGACCGGGAAGAACGAGTGTAATGGAAATAATAAACATCCATCACATCTGCAAATACAGTCTGTGCAAACCGTCAGTAATCTTTGCTTGCCTGACAGGGAAGAACGAGTGTAATGGAAATAATAAACATCCATCACATCTGCAAATACAGTCTGTGCAAACCGTCAGTAATCTTCACTTGCCTGACAGGGAAGAACGAGTGTAATGGAAATAATAAACATCCATCACATCTGTAAATACAGTCTGTGCAAACCGTCAGTAATCTTTGCTTGCCTGACAGGGAAGAACGAGTGTAATGGAAATCATAAACATCCATCACATCTGCAAATACAGTCTGTGCAAACCGGTCTGCCACCGCTGCGAGGCGGGTGAGAGGAGTGAAGAGCATCCTTTCTCCTCAGAGGCACGACGTTTGTAACGTCGCTGGCAACATCTCCTTCAGGTCTTCGTTAAATAACCCGTTTCATAGTTCAGCTACAGATTCCAAGCTATTTTACCTTATATGTCTTTGGTTGTTTTAATTTATTATTTATGTCCCTGACATGTTGCTCAAGAGAACCAGCTTTTTATGAAAACTGCCAAACCTCTCTCCACTGGCAAAGAATTCTTACTGGAATTCTGGCAAAATACCAGTTAGTCATGTGTTAAAAGAATTTATAATAACGATAACCACATAATATTTCAACACTATTATAGTTATAGTGGTTAATAATGATAGTGACTGGTGTTGAGACAACCTCTCACTGCTACTGCAACCTTTGGTAGCGACCGTCTCCTCCCCAACCACTCCAACATAATTTATGTTATTATCATATTTTATTACAAAAACTCTGGTTAATGGAGGTTTTTTTCTTTATTTATTTATTTTTTTTAATTAGAGTTTCGTTCTACTAAAATACTTTGTATTATTATAAATGTAACCTCATAAACTATAGAATTGAGATAAGATCTACTTCACTCCCTTTTGACAAGGAATTAAAACAATAAAATATCTTATACTATTGCTAATCTTTGAAATAATCAAGGGACACATTGAATTCCATTTGTATAAATAACTGAATATACCATTTTATATATGCGTTTGGAACCATGCAACTCGGTTAAGTCACACAGTACTAATAAACATTTATAAAAAAACAGGGAATACACGCAAAAGGCTTGAACTACTTCCTTAGTGTAAACCGGAACTCTAACATTGAAATGTTCACTTACTGATGCGGATCAATTTAAATTGTATAAAAAAACAGTGCATAGTTTTCTTTTCATTTATTTCTTTTTCTATATTTATTCTCTTTATTTTAAAGGCAAACCTTGTCGGAAAAATGTGTGTACAATGTGTCTTCTAAGGAGTACTAGTGGCGGCAGCCTCCTTAACAGCGAATCAGCGAATGAGTTGAAAAATACTGTATATTATACTTAATTGTCTGGTACAACAGAGTGTTGAAGGACCCGAGAGAACGTAAAGAAATAGTTATCGAACAGACTGTCTCTTGACCTTTTGACCCCAAAACCAATAGTGCTTTCCTTGAACCAACAGAAACATACCAAGTTTTTAAGTCTCTTGGGTTTTCCTATCAAGCGTTATGGTACAGCTGGACGGACAAGGGGATGGCCTAAATGGAGTTTCCAGTAGAAGGAATGAGTACAGTAGAGTTTGTACCTGGACGCGACGCCAGACCTGTGTTGCTTTCGTGACTCGACATTTGCGCTCGTGACGAGCGTGGCTCCTGACCGAAATGGTGACTTTTAATGCCACATCAGCGATAAGGTCACAGTTATTGTGCATTAATGTGGCATTGTACATCTCTGTACCCACTTTCCCAACCTCCAGTTAGTGAAATTGAAATTAACAGATCGCTTTAAAATGAGAAAACCTACTTTCCACTTTCTCGTCCAATCCAACAATTTATGTAAGAGATGGCCAAATTATGTAGGCCTACGTTTAACAGAATAACAGTATGAAATCGGAATGTTTTGCTGTTACTTGAACGTTGCGTCACAGGCAATAGTCACTTTAAAAAGAGGCTAAATTGGTTTATAGACTATATAACTAGTTTCAGAAATGTACATTATGCATTCCCCCTCATAATATATGCTCGTACAATACGCTACTTCCAGTCTGGAATGTACTTGATATGAGTTGAACTGTGTCATAGTTTGGTGTAACTAAGTGCCTGACACTCTGTCACATGGTTAATACATCCGCCAATAATAACTTCTATTAGTATGTGATTTGTTAATGAGAATTACAGTCTAAATTTTGATGGAATTCGGTATACACTTAAAATTGAAAGGGTATACTACAAAATCTGGACTCTTATTTAGATCGATATTATCAAACGATATTTCTTTTAGATACAACCATGAATGTTTGTCAGCAAATATTTATGCATTTAAGTCTAATTTCCATTTTCATAACAATCTTCCAAACTTTGATAGTTAATAAATGTTTATTTAACCATGGCATATGTTTGTTCAAAAACACATTTTGGTATTAAGAATAGAGACAGCTGCCTTTTTATCATACATGCTCTACTGATACGATAAAGTGAATGTTTGAGGAATTAAAAGTATGTAATTATTAATAACAAAAACATAACGCATATTTTTTCTATGCCTTTTTTATACGGTATTTTTTTACTACCCATTTTTGTAATACGGTAAGCCGAAGTTTATGAACACAAATCATCCGTTATTTACGGACTTTAACGATTTAGGTATAAAAATGGTTTTAGTCTGCAGTTGTCGTGCGAAATGTTTTTCAATTCCTTCCAACAACTTTACCGTCTTTAAAGATTTTCCTATGCGGATATAGCATGGAGATAAATAGTATCGAAAAACAGCTATTCATTCAGTAACATACAGGTAAGCAACAAGTAAATCGGTTTCAACTGAATTCTGATTTTAAATATTACATTTTGATAAATATCTTTTCTTTAACATTATATAAATGAACAATGATGCTTTGTTGTGGTGAGAATGTTTCTATAAATTAGATTTATAATAATAGTTAAATGTTAAACAGTATATAAAATCGAAGACTGAAGAACAAAGAGGTTGCTAGGCTCTCTATAAGTCGAGAATTCCGACACCATAAGAAATTAGAGTAATTTAGCATTTATTAGTTAGAAAAAGTCAAATCTTGGAGCTGAACGGTGCATGAGTCTGCGTGGTGTAATAGGTTTCGAGCAGGTAGGCCACCAAAATAAAGTGTAATGGAGAAGAGAAATTTGTATGGTGCCTAATGAAATGGGTGTCCCCCCTAACGTAAAGTTTTTCATTAGTGAAAAAGGAGCTCATTATATACTTTTAATACCAAAACATGGATGTGTGAAATAGATTATACAAATTGGGCTTTCTTGAACGAGTAAACTATTGATCGTGATTTGATCACCTAATTAATGTCTCGGAGGAAAAAATGTAATATGAAAATACTTCATATAAGTTAATGGGCGTACATATATTTTTAATTTCAAAAAGAGAGTTTAACAGAAGTATTGAATATTTCAAATGAGTCAAATATGTTTAAACTATAAAAATATGTATTTTTAAAACAAAAAATTTCAAACTAGATATTTTACTGCATATATGCTACTTATAATCCATTTTCAATGTCTATATTTTTCTAATATTGTTGATATATTAGTATTGGTCTGTTTCAAAATCTTAGAAAATTTAGTTTTTATCAAATGAATCAAATAAAAATCTAATAACTTTTGGCCTATTTGTTAGGTTATTAAAATAAGCCAATAAAATAAGTTTCTTGTGTTATTGTTACTGAGACTTACTTTCGTTAGCTGAAATAGGTATATTATGCGTTTAAAAGTAATTTATTTGAAAATTATAAGCGAAAAAAATTGTGATATTTAGAATTCGTATTAATATATAATTTCTGTAAAAATGTAAAATTTGGGACCAAGTTCGTGTGTATCCAGCACCGGCCCACTAGTTACAGAATGTTCTAACGACAGTTTGTGGTACAAGCTTACGTAGAATTTATTCTACATAATTTTTTTAGTAAAAGTATTCTGTGATGTGCAAACAATTCACAGCATTACTTATCGAGGCGATGTTTTTAACACCGTTTAAATGTTATTTTCAATGCATTAAATGATCCGTTACTGGTGCAATTTAAAAAAAAAAAAATAGTAACTTTGTCTTTGCAATCTGCATAGCACTACTGATCAAGCACTGCATAATTATGCAACATTTTCTAAAATTTAAATGTAAAAAAAGCTTGTTTAGAAATTGGTTGAACTTCAGCTGAAACTGTCAACAGCTGCTGTTTGAAGTTTACTTTACAGTTAACTTTTGAATTACGTGTCGTAAATATTATAATTATTTTCCAGAATAGTAATTATTCTGAGAAACTTTTCCAATGTTTCTCACCTTTTAAACCCTCCTTGGACTTCTACAAATATTTGAAAACCAAAATTAGCCAAATTAGTCCAGACGTTCTCACTTGAGTTTTAGTGATACTAACAAACGTCATTTCATTTTTATATATAAAGTACTAATGTGTACTTAATCCTTTATTTGGAGCTCGCAGATGTATTAGTGAGGGCCCTTACAGTGTGGAATGATGGGGTCCTTTTATAATTTTAAAAGGACACTAAGTAAATTTTAAATACTTATGTTTTTAATGTTCATGCAAAATCCAACACAATCGTAGTCTTTTGCGTGACAGAAGCAGCAAACATCCAGTCATCATCCATTTATAATATTTACGATTTGATTAATATGGTATAAAATGACTCCATCAGTCTTCTTCGCGGCTACACGGCTCGTCGCTTTCTTCGTTAGTTCCTCGAGTTTCATTTTGGGAAATAATAAATTATGTAAATGGACAGGTGGGTTTTATTTACCAAAGAAGTACTCTTATGATGTATTCATCATCAAATAACGAGTTGCATAATATTTAACATTTGGCTCATCGCCATGTTCAAAAACCAGTTAAAATACTCAAACTTAGTAAGGTATTCATTTAGACATATTGTTTTACTAATTATTCTGTCTAGTTTCATCGTATCATTTTTTAAACTTTGATCAGTCGCACCTATTATTTGCTGTCAGTTATTTTAATATTGTTACCTTCCATGCAAAGTCAGAGAAAAACAAATCTAATGTATTTGAATTGTTTCTATAATCGTGCTTTTGATTAGGAAAATCCAATTTAATGTTTAACGTAAGTAGTACTCAATTATTTTAACACCTAAATTTTTTACTGTATGAGGTAAGATGAGAAGATTATTTTGATAGTTAAATATTAATGATTATGACTTTAGTGTGAAACACTCTCAGGTTTAGAGTTGTTCTAATTTACTTTTGATTAGTTAAACAAATTTTAACTTCTGTAACGTAATCTTCCAAGTTAAATCGCTTTGCCACTGAGGGAGAGCTACAAATATTTCTTTTCCTCTAATTCCTACGCTAAGAGCTCCTACAAGTTGGTGAAGCTTTGCGTGTTAAAGGTATATCAGTTTCCTATAGCATTTCAAAAGATTAATGATATTGTGAGAAGTATGTTATTTAAGTTATATTATGTACCTCAGATTATTGTAGAATGGTTTCTGAAGAACAAATCCTTTTTTATTATTTCTAGAGTTTTAGCATTCCTATATTTTTATATCCAATGTCTATATACTTAGTTAAAATAATGAAGAAGTGATACACTCTATATTTAAATTGGGTTCAGCGTCGTTAAGTTGAGTAATACTATATTAGTTATTTCCTCGGGCATTTTAATTGTTTCTGGAAAACATTGTTTCAAAAGAAATATTTTGTTTCATATTGGAATCTGATATGCCATATTCCTAGGTGGAATTAGATTTTTGCGGATCTACTTTCTATCTTTTATATACTAAGGTAAATCTCTTTATTTCATTTTCATGAATTAGTACACAATAAATTATTATTATATTTTATAACAGGTGTTCGTATTATGTTGGTTCTTAAACACTTATTCAAGAAGTGTCAAATCTTTTGTTTTCCTCTGATTCATACGCTATCATGGTATGTCTGAGACCATGTAGGCTATCTGACATACCATGATCTAATCTGATCTGTGAGTAGAGGTCCTCTTTGGCAAGTCTGCCTACATCAATAGTAACCGGGATATACTGATTTACAGTATTACCTATTTCAACTCTCTTTTACTGATTTTAATAAAATGTAATAGTGGCATCTCATGGCGTGAAATAACTGTGCTACTATGTTGGTGTTTAGTGTTTCTAACGTTTCGTTTTTAATTAGAATTGCAAAACAGAGTTGTAAGATCAACCCCATCAAGCCATTGAAGGTGTTGAGCAGGACTGCCAGTGAAGCTTTGAGACATGTCCTTAGGTCTTGCTGAATGTCCTTTTTACTAAGCAGACACGGAAGCTGGCAAGGCCAATGTATGTATTACCAATACTGGACTGAGGTTGACAAGTAATAGGCATACATCGGCCCTTCACTTGAGCCTGCTGGGGAAACGATCTTTGTTTTATTGAGGAAAATGGTTTTGAGGAAATGCTCTGTAGAAATAATCCATATGTCTTGTAATCATTTTGATATTTTTTTTAATATTTTGACACTAAATGCATAATAAGGTAGCCTAATTTATAACTATATAATCAAACTGTAGAAAATCCTAATTTCTAAGGAAACAAATTTGTTTTTAATATGACCATGATTGGTAAAACGGATAAATACTAACCGCCGTGAAAGGTGTTAGAAACCTCACATTCACCCTGTATCTTTTATTCACAATTATATTTACTCAAAGGTTAAAAACATAACTTATCCATCAGTGTCACACAACACCAATTCAGTCGTCATATTGAAAAAATTAAATCAGATAATATACGGAATGAGACATTGGATCTCAATTTGTCTTCAGCGTCTTACAATCGAATGCGAATGTTTACTTATGCACCACGAGCTGTTATACGAGGAGATATCCGTAGCTTGTCACTAGTCATACCTACAAATAATAATGCATAACCTAAAAAATCAAGACGTATTTAATTTAAATTATAAACCATTCTTAAACAGCACTGTAATCACTATTAAGGACCTGACAAAAACTTCTTAAAATCCGTCTTAATTGTCCGTCCCAAAATCCTAGAAGCCGGTACATAAGGTTGCTCTTAGTGCACGGGAGAATTGTATGGAATTTGAACTCAAAGGGTAGTCACAAGGACAGCCCGCCCAGTTGTATTCGTCTATTTATCTTTTTATTTTGGTCTCCGAAACCATTTTAGAATCAGTGAATATCTAATTTGGACTTTAAAACCTGGTGAAGTACTTGTACATGTCACACAGGAAAACTTTAAAGTGTTAGAGCCACTGGAGACCTGTAGTCAGAGACTGAAGTAATTTCTTTGAATTATATGTACGTTATATGTAAAAAAATTTTTTTTTATTTATAATTTATTAATTTTTAATTATGTACGAAGTACATAACATTCTATAAATCTGAATATTCTATGCTACAATTTGAATAATTGGGAATAATTCTATGGCACGTTATGTAGTTTTCAGTAATTATTGCTGTATTTAAATATATAAGACGAGTTTGATTGAGATCTGGAAAATAAGGTCATAGATATTTTTATTTTGCAACAACTATGAAGAGATTTGTAATTAATACAATATATTATTGTAGTCGTGGTATCTCAAGGTACTGTAGATGAAATATATTTCAGTCCAGTTAAACTGAATATATCTATAAAGACGCTTTTGTTTGTTCACGCCATCTGTAGTGACGCAGTCTTCTGTGACGCAGGCAAGCCGGTAGGCGTGGACCTCAAGAAATCGAGGATTGCACCAAGGGATTTTGGAACTTTCTCTCATTCTTGTTAACCACGATTTTTTTTTTTCAAAACGCAACATTAAAATGGAAATGTAAATAGCCTTAGTGCATTAAAAAGTATAAATATTTAGTCCTGGACCATTTCTTATAATCCTTAGGTATAGAAAAGGATTTTAATGTTAAAATTCCTAAAATAAAACTCTTAATCCGCTATTAATTTAGCAACATTACAATGTATACTAGTATATATTACAATATATACTAGCTATTAGCTATAAACTTTGTGGTTACGTTTATAATGTAACATGATTTCAATTAAAAATGCTGATTCAAAATGTATGTAAAAGAACAAACTAGTAAATGAAAGTAAATTCGCCATAGAAGGATGGAGATATGGCTGCGTAGAATTATATATTACGACTGTGAGGCGTTATTAAAAAAATGTAAAAGCCGAAGCGCCTTGGAGCTGTGCAGATCTTGCAGTTTTCCTAAGCAAATGTTTAGATACAAGCCTAAAGAACGTAGCGATACGACTCACACGCGGACAAAGATGTTCTCTGATTTATTTTGGAACATATACAAATTATAAATTATAAACAAACTATGGTAAATAATCATATTATATTAACATCACATTAAAATAAGAAATGAAAATAGTTTTAAAATTGAATTATTTCTAATATTTAATTACTCGTGCATTGGTTAAGTGATAACATTGTGGTTGAGAATTAATAAATAACATTCTTGTTTCGCCAGTGTGTCGAACATTATAGAGGAAGTGGTGTGCATTACAACTGGTTGTGTGTGGCAAATAAGGAATGTAACCACAGCTGTGCTATTCCGGTAATCCCAAGTACTTCCAACGGACTTGTTTTAAATACCAATTTCAAAAACACACCAATTAAAGTTAATCTATTCTTGTTTTGCAGATGGGACGGTTCACGATTAATGAGAACAGTATTTGTGAGCTAACAGGTATTTGTGAATAGTCAGCCATGACCTCAGGGCTCACTGACTCAACAACCCACTGGGCACTTAACCAAAAATCCAGAGAAGATTATGCATCCGTTCTCTTAGTTATTTTGAAGTGTATTCCTTAGCGCGTCAAGGTCATATTCAGCAAACAGCTGCTATAACGGTGTTCCAAGGTCGCATCAAGGTCGTCCACTGCAGCACCGCCGACCGCAGGCCAAGCAATAGCACATTCTTTTAAGTACATGCTGGGTAAGATCCGTACTAAAGCGTCTAGAGGATAATGTAAAAACCTCTTTCGACATCGTTTTAAAATCATTGTCTTACTACACAACCGCTAACCACTTTTATTTCTTGCGTCTTCTTGTAACTCTTGCCTACAAAATAATACATCTCATAGTGCTCCTTTGAGAATGATCAGCAACCTTCATCAACACTATTATGGGGATTATGAGTTTGAACAGTAAAGCACGATTTGTACGGCAAACCGCGACGTCCCCGTACTAATACCAACAGTTTAACTTGAAATATTCCAAGATAATCTTAAATGTCCTGAAATATACCATTACATTGTATTTACAATGCATTCAATGTTTAATTCGTCACTGGCGCAATGCGTTGTAAGATTTAGACCTTCTTCTTTTCTACAGCGGTATTCTATTGACCAAGCAATGAATATAAAAGTATACTTAACATTTTTTTAAATTTACAGGTTAAATGAATATTTTATGTTATATTAAATGTTCAAATGTTCTTATCAGGTTATTATGTTTTTATTAACTATGTACTCATTAACGATTACAGAGAACATTGAAATAGAAGTGTTGTTACCTTTAAGTATAGGTAAAAATATATTTCAGTCTCTTAGGCGAACTTTAGCTGAAAGTGTTGTAGTTAAATTGGGATTATGTTTAATTTTTCTCACAAATTTAGAGATATTCTATTAAAACTTTTTTTTTCTCTCTACAAAAACCTTCCTAGGAATTCAACGAATATTTGCCAAAATTATCCATTTCTCCACTGTTTCCGATTTGGTCCAACATGCAAATGCATGTTGAATACATGTAAAACCCCGCATGTTATAAAATATTTACTTAACTCTGTTAGTTTCTCCAAATATTCAGTGTAAATTTAAGCATTGCTAATTTCTCAACTGTTTAAGTTATACGATTCTGTTGATTTTTTTATCAATTGTATCTTCGGTCTTTATCAACATGTCGGTTTGTATACACTAGCGTTTTGGGATTGTAAACTCAGGACAGACTCTGTTCGAGGATGAAGAAGATGAATACACTTTTATTTCTATCGGATAGATAAGGACTCTTTCAAAAGAAGGATCTAGATTGTATTCCTTTCCCGCGCTTGGTACGATCACGTTGGGAAAGTTAAAATCACTTGATTGTTCTGCTGTAGGTTCAGTGATGGCTGCAGATGTCCAAGTACCTAATCAGTGGACCAGGCGTCTTCTCTCTTGCTTTCACTATCGACGGTCTGATGTTTAGTAGATTATACAATCGTCTCTCCGTTCGTACTACAACCCTACGGCGTTCAAGAGCGAATTGTATGAGTTGAAAACGTCCTTTGCTATTAATGAGAACGAATACGAATTTGGAAACAATCATCAATGGATCGATATCCCGTTGTATTCAAAGTGGCAAATTTTGGGGTAGGAGAAGTATTAGACACTGGTGGCGCTTTACTATTCGAAATACGTATTTTGAACTTAGGCGGAGTTCAAATATTACTTTCTCAACAGCTTGAGTTTACTTCACACCTTGGAATCTAGGGTCGGAATTAAGTGCTGATCTACTGCTTCTCAAGAATATGCTCAAGAACCAAACTCACTTGCACGCGTATGTATTTTAGGTAAATCAGATGCTGGTTTAATCGTGTGCGTGGTTTAATACGGACGAGAGACGCTGTAATCCAGACATAGTTGGTAATAAAGTCACTCAGATGGTGAGTGACTCTTTGGTAGTCAAATGGTTAGTGCAGTCAGTACCTGTGTTTCGCAGTTTGAATGCTAGCTGCTAGTGTGGCTGTTTTCTTGGCTGCTTCCGTGAATATATCAGAGGTTGCCGATGTATTATCCAAATAATGTATAAGATCCATCTAAGCTGCAGGGACTGGTCATGGGTAGGGTCACAACCATCTTTCCATGAGTTGGATGACGTAAAGAGTTGTATGAGTACCAGCGTGCCTGCAATAGTCTTCTTCTGTCACCAATAATTTATATATATTTACGATTATGTATTTCTACATATACATTAATTATTATAGATGGGTAGTGGTGCTGGCCGCCACCGTGGCTCTCGCAGTCGCCGCAGATGACGACTACGAGTACGAGGATGAAGTTGCTCCCGCCCCCGCTCCTGTAAAACCCCTCAGGCCGTCGCCGTTGCTGCGGCAAGCCAGAGGGCCTGTCATCGGCCGACCTGCTCCCAAGTCCACAGTGAGTAGTAACACATTTAGTTTAGAGGTCTAGTTTAAAATCTATAATCTCTTAAAAAATATATCTACTTTATAAAATTATAACAATGAATGAATGATTTTAGATTTATTTTACGCGAAAGTTGAAGAATCAGTTACTATGCTTTATGAACTAGTCGTGTACATTTATTTCCAGCGTAATTCTAGGGTAGACTCGTTTTAATCAGCCTAGTTGTATAACACTGTAAAGAGTATTTATGATTTAAATATGTTTCACTTTACCGCGACGCCCTTAGTCTTAGAGACTTCTTATCAAGTCTCCCCTCCTCCATATCTTAACTCTTACAGGAAATGATTCCTACAGTCCCATAATCTCCATTAGTCTCACGTGTGAAAAATCTTGAAATACGAACTTTTATTCAACCTCGCAGTCACCCATGTTATGTGTCAATCCAGTTAATTTTATATGAGAAACAGATGGTCTTTTTGTTACTCTATCAACGGTACTAAACAGAGTCCAGCTAAATCTTGTAGTTTTCTAGTTTTTAAATCTCCGACCATTTTTAAATCTCAGTACGCATCACCACTCAGTTACAGCAGACTTAATCCCAATCAGATTTATTCTACAAGTTTTTTTTTATGCCGAACGGAATTTGCTACAAAATTATTTTAATTAATATATTCTATATCCTAAATTATGTCTGTTGGAGCAAAAAAAATTTGGAACCCACAAATATAATTCTATGACCACCTCTTAGATAAGCTAAATCGAGTTTTTTTAGCTCATGGAGAAAGTTATTTATAATGTTTATTTACTTTCTCTCTAGATTACGACAATATGTTAATAATAGTAACTACTGAGTAATATAGAAATACCTGTACTATTAGAATTTGGGTTTCCAGGAATCCGCAGCACTGTCTCAGCAGAGTTGTTAATGTTATAATAGGTTATACTAAGATACTAAGGCAATGGTTAAGACAAGTAGTCCGCATAGTCTAGGTTGACCTCAGCAAGACTTCTAACTGTGTTTTATAACCAACAATTTTATTATTATTAATGGAATTATAGAATTATAATAAATCCTTGTGCAAATTAATCGAAACAATCCAATTTTTAAAGAAGAATAGTTTTAATTAACATACATTGCAAAATATTGGTTACAAAATTCAATTTTTCTCTTTGTGTGGCCACTCTTATTATAGCATATCGAGTGTGGCTGTTAATGGATTAACGCTGCTGATTTTC
Organism: Homalodisca vitripennis; assembly: GCF_021130785.1. Classification (NCBI taxonomy): domain Eukaryota; kingdom Metazoa; phylum Arthropoda; class Insecta; order Hemiptera; family Cicadellidae; genus Homalodisca; species Homalodisca vitripennis. The sequence continues at coordinate 171,344,209 of NC_060210.1, forward strand.
TGTCCGTACAAAGCAGTCCCCTACCCGGTCGTTGGTGGTGGTTCGGAAGTCGTCTTTAATCCTTTGGTCTAGGTTAATTGTTAGAGGGGACTTCTTGGCCCTAATGACACCTGGTAAAATAAAACATATTTTACTTTTCACTTTTTGGGATGTGTACAAGGTGCAAAATCTTGTAGGAAAATGACTGAACCATCTGAACACAGTTTCTGAAACAACGGAATGGCTCTGGAACGCCATTTCTTATATATATATATATATATATATATATATATATATATATATATATATATATATATATATATACATAACCTTATAATGCATTTACAATTTACACGTACTGGTACAAGTGTCGCAGGTGAAAAAAGGGAAAAAAATCACGGAACATTTTCAGTTAGGGATAGAGCAACGTGCCTTCTTATCGACACTTCTGCGTTCTTTGTGCAAGTAAAGTACTTTAATATGAAAACAAAACCTATATCTTATTTTCCTTAGTCCAAAGTTTGTACTTTCTTACCGGGTTGGCGCATTTTTTAAATGACTCCAGTCAGCAATTCTTTTCACAAACCAGTGAGTTGGTTGATCACTTTCAAGTGACTTAACTGCAAAATATTTCTAAAGGTCAAACAATTGCTTATATTTGGGAACAGAATGTGCTTGTCTGCTATTATTTTTTTGGGAATCCATAATATATTGTAGAGTACCTCAAGATTCTGTAAACCACAATTTTTAATTTATAAATAACATTTAAACTGTACAAACTATAAATTTTAGCCTAAAGTCACGATTTCACTCAAATTCTAATTGTCAAAACCATATATAAATCTATTTATGTTATTAAAAACAAATTTTATTGCGTAGGCTCATTAGCACGTAATTATGGCCATAAATGAATACTTCAAAGCTTAACATTGTACAAGAACTATGATCACAACTATATGTCCTAATGTAGCGAAATCGGTTTTTGTTTGAGTTATTTTGTTCATTTCCAAATCACGGCACTTTTAAAACGTAAAAAACAATGTTTTGATCACTCCACGAGGTTTTAGACACATTCCATCTAAATCACAATTTGAAATAAATTATACACAGATGGATAAAAAGTCGTTCTGGCGAAATCACTGGGAACGGTTCGAGATACAATGTGCATACTTTTGATCTGATCAGAATACATGATCTAAAACAGGATATTTTATTTCATATTTCTAGGAGGAAATAGAAGGCTACACAAAGTCAACATTGTTTAGGGATATGTATGTTCCAGGTAACACAGAAAACTACCACAACAGAAGCACCTCCTCTGGAGTATGAAGAAGAGGAGTTAGAAGAAGAGATCGCAGATGAGGAGGAGATAGCAACTACTACTACGGAGGCGCCGAAAAGAGGATTTAAAAACGGTGTCGTGCGACCATTCCGCAGTAATGCTGATTTGATAGAAACGCTGAAGCGACGGCGCCAGCAACACCAGGGTGGCAGCTCGGCATTCAGCACCACCAGCACCTCAGCGCCACCACCCACTTCCGAAAAGAGCTTCAAGGGTGGACGTCGTGCCTCCAGCAACAAGATCAGTTCAACGGCAGACCAGACCGGCAGTACTTCGGAAAGAAAGGCGACAGTGAACGGAAGGAGGTTCAGCTCCAGAGGCAGCAAGGTGACGGAGGCTCCGGTAGAGGAAGAGTCGGCAGTAGAGGAGCAGCCTTCCAGGTCCCGATTATTCGGGAGAGGCCGAAGGTTTTGAATCCCTCGTACAATCAGGTCATCTATCTATGAACGCGGGAAGTATTTATGACAGTAAATGTGTACAACCTCCATCTCCTTGTTTATTAACATCGAAAGCAATCGATAACCTAGGCTACCAGAAACCAAACCCTGTTGTAAATTCATCCCTGTAGACAAGGAAAATTTGTATAGTTTTTTTAAATATATAAATGTATTATAATTTAATGTTACACTTCTTGTTTGTAAAATATACTGAATTGTCATTGTTTGTTACTATAGCATATTAAAACCAATTTTTGTAATCTGTTTTGTTGTTTTATTTTATAAAACCCTCGTAGTAGTTAAAATACTGATTACGATATACGAAAACGCCATACTAAAACATGGCCTTATTATGAGTATATATTCTTATATCGCAAAATAATTTTACACGATAATATCACACTATAGTGTAGAAAAAATAGTTACAACCTTGCGTTACAAATAAGTATTAATATGAAGAAATTACAGTAATCGTGTAATTGTTCCCAATTTATGTCACATAACTGAGAGGTCATGGGGTACGTAACTGAGAACAACAGGGTACTTGTTCCCAATTTATGTCACATAACTGAGAGGTCATGGGGTACGTAACTGAGAACAACAGGGTACTTGTTCCCAATTTATGTCACATAACTGAGAGGTCATGGGGTACGTAACTGAGAACAACAGGGTACTTGTTCCCAATTTATGTCACATAACTGAGAGGTCATGGGGTACGTAACTGAGAACAACAGGGTACTTGTTCCCAATTTATGTCACATAACTGAGAGGTCATGGGGTACGTAACTGAGAACAACAGGGTACTTGTTCCCAATTTATGTCACATAACTGAGAGGTCATGGGGTACGTAACTGAGAACAACAGGGTACTTGTTCCCAATTTATGTCACATAACTGAGAGGTCATGGGGTTCGTAACTGAGAACAACAGGGTACTTGTTCCCAATTTATATCACATAACTGAGAGGTCATGGGGTACGTAACTGAGAACAACAGGGTACTTGTTCCCAAGTTATGTCACATAACTGAGAGGTCATGGGGTACGTAACTGAGAACAACAGGGTACTTGTTCCCAAGTTATATCACATAACTGAGAGGTCATGGGGTACGTAACTGAGAACAACAGGGTACTTGTTCCCAATTTATATCACATAACTGAGAGGTCATGGGGTACGTAACTGAGAACAACAGGGTACTTGTTCCCAAGTTATATCACATAACTGAGAGGTCATGGGGTACGTAACTGAGAACAACAGGGTACTTGTTCCCAAGTTATATCACATAACTGAGAGGTCATGGGGTACGTAACTTAGAACAACAGGGTACTTGTTCCCAAGTTATATCACATAACTGAGAGGTCATGGGGTACGTAACTCATACTTGTTCCCAATTTTTAATCACATTTTATCAGAGGTCATGTGAACATTGGCATATCGTTACTTTTAACTTCCGAACAACTTCATGTTCAGTACATGATAAGCTCACGTATTATACATCCAAGTATTAAACTCCATTAAAGCCTTTGATCACAGTGACCTTCAAACAGTTCTAGGAACCTTACTTTGGCTATATTCCGGATATATTTTTTTTAATTTAAAGAAGAAATTATTTTAAGTTAATTCAAGTTCATGCTAATGATCGTTCAAATCCATGACGTGCAGTATGGATGTTTTGCGAAAAACGTAGATGCCCTGAGCTCAAACCTCATTCCAAAGTACATTGATCCTGGGGCTTGACTAGTTTTACCTGCCTAATCCATGCTACTTTTGGTTAAAATTCATTGAAATTCAAGAATATGTGAAGACAACTGTTTTGTCTCTGGAGTTCCACTTCTCTTGACCTCAAACGCTTAACAACAAACTATCCTTGGTTAACATATTTTTCAATAGGAAGTCAGGTATACATATTATATAATTTAAATCTATACCATCTTAAACTATAATACATTTAGAGTAGACGTGAAGAAAGCTGGTTCACCTTGAGACTCCATTCATGCGGTATGATTGTCCTCAAAAACAAACCTAATATCTAAGACGATTTTCATAAATATCCGTTAAGAATTCCAGATTTAGATCGTAATGATACGTTTAGACACAGAAACAGATATCTAGTTACACGGCCATTGTTCCAATCCGGGTAGAAAGACAAAACAACAATCGATAATAGAAAGGGTAGAAAGATTGTTTCGCCATTGTTAATCACTAATTAAATTACATTATATTATCTAGTTCCATGATCATTAACAATACTTTCAGAAATTACACTACTTATTTTATTAGAATGTGCGGTTTAGCTGACATAAAATAATACTACATGAACATATCTAATTTAAAATTACGTTAAAACTGTATAATTATTGTATTTTTCACCTTCGAGACGACAGAAAATTATTTGAAATGAAACTTCTGGAAATATTACTATCATTTCTGTTACAAAACAAGGTAAACTCTGCTAACTTTGCTAATGCAGTTATTATAGGAAGTAACAAAATTCTAATATAGGCCTGAAGCTTCAAAAAGCTTCTCACACTACATATATATGTTTAAATGACTAGCGATAGAAATAGGTTGCTTAACCAAGAGTTTTGATATCACGATAGTTTTTAAAATCACGTAAGTGAACACCTGTTAATGATTGTCTAAGTTTTCAGAGCTGTGGTCGGGACAACATGGATTATTTTGACACCAGCTTGAGAGAGAATACTTGTTGCACTACTGCCACTGCCTTTTGTACGGTACCCGTGAATGTTCTGCTTGTGTATCAAGTTACATCAGAATATGCTGTAAGACAAGAGGCAGTTATATAGTCATCAAACCAAGCTCACTGAAAGCACATAAGCAAGAATCAATTATCGATCAGATCAATAAGAGAACTATAAACCACATCGGCGTAATACACAATTGCTATCTCTCAGCTCTCAGCATCAGTGTCGCGAGTCACGTGGTCTCCAGATTCTAAACAAATGAAATGTTCTGCTTGTGCATCAAATTACATCAGAATATGCTGTAAGACTCCACAAGAGGCAGTTATATAGTCATCGTACCAAGCTCACTGAAAGCACATAAACAAGAATCAATTATCAATCAGATCAATAAGAGAACTATACACCACATCGGCATAATACACAATTGCTATCTCTCAGGCTCTCAGCATCAGTGTGTCGTGAGTCACGTCGTCTCCAGATTCTAAACAACATTCTAAACATTTCCCCCCAAACATACAAGTTTAATAATTGATTAGCACCGGGTGCTTTTTATTATGATGTTATGATGAATCATCTATATATATATATATATATATATATATATATATATATATATATATATATATATAAATGAATGTTTGTGTGTTTGTCCTTTATGGAATCGTGAACTATTTGACCGATCATTATGAAAATTTGTATGAATATGTATTCTTCCACGAGGAGAAGGTTTATATGCTATGCCCATTGATGTGACTCGCCACCAAGTGACGCTGCAAAAGATAATAGTCTTTAAAGCGCCTGCAAATTATTAACTGCAATTACCTGACAGTTATGTATATTAAACAACCAAATACTATTTGAAGGCGCTAAGTTATGATGGGGAATTTCTCTTAAGATAAATTTCTGGTTGAACTTAAAGCTTGAGTGTGACTACTTCGTAATAAAGTATAGGTACGTGTACAATAGCTATAAAAATATACACACACTTTCTTGATCGTGGCAACAAGGCAAACTCTACATCAGCGTTGGAAATCTAACTGACTCGTACCAGAAGTGCACATACACGGGCAAAGCTTACGTAGAGCGTGCGAAGCCGCGGGAATCAGCTAGTTTACAATAAAATATTTACAATTTGTCATATACCTTCATGTCAAGGGGTACTAAAACATGATTTTTTTGAATTTCATGATATTGCTTTTGCTGATATTGTTATGCATTGCTTTTGATCATCCGGCACTTGTATTTGACTTGGCAACGCTAACTTGTAGCAGCAGTACGTGAGAGAGTGAGCAGTATCGTGAGGTACTTCAGTTCAGTGAAGCGGGCAGGAAGCACGACCAAGTCAGGAACAGGACGTGCCATCTGACTGCATAACTGAGAACTTCCTCTACTCAGCCTTGCTGGGTTCTATCTGCCAAGATCACCTCAAAGTGCAGTTATTGGTGAAGGAACGTCAGAAGTGTTAAGATCACGTGTCTTGCATGTTCGTTCGTGTCCCGCTAAAAACATTGGTGTCAATTCGATACAAGCTTACACGTTACCTTTACCTTACAACATTTTCCTGTTTTTACGTATGATGGTCTACTAAGTCGTGTAACTTGAATAACTTTTCATCACAAATGGATAGATTTGGGGTGCTTGGCCTTGGACTACCTTTACTTGTGACACTACTAAAACAACTAACAAAACAGCTAATAAAAAATTGCCAGCGGAATAACTTCGAGTCGGTGAACAGTGTTGAAATAGGTTATGATTAAGATAGTATGACAGGAATGTGTGTTGGCCAAGTGCCATGTTCGTATGCACTGTAAACTGCGATTGCATTAACAACAACCATTATGTCTGCTGCTTAACCGACGCTAATTGGTTTGTAACGCAATACATTTGTTTAATATTGTGATATCAAACAATAATGTTTAAATATGGTATGGCAGCGTAAACCGGATGAAGTGTGTTACAGAGATGACAACTTGTGCCCGTGTGTGTGTCTGTGGGGGGGGGGGGCGCTTTTGTAATTTATAGTTCATGAAAGAGTGAAATTTATGTTTAAAGCGGTGTTGAGAAGTGAATGTGGAAAGAAATCATTAATGAAATATTCATTCATTAAAACCGTTTGATGAAGTATGAAGGATTCTTCTGATCCTTCAGATAGACTATCCTAAAGATAGTCAGACACTAAGCCTCGGTGATATTGGTTTTAAACAGGTATTGGTTTGGCTGACTGTATTTATATACAATAATTGTTTTTCCTTTGCATATTGCTAAGTAAGCAATTGGTATATTAAAATTTCATACCCTATACCAATATCAAAGGCTCCTCCAATATTTTAGACTTTGGAAAAAGCTACCTTGCATTGTTTTCTCTATTTTTACTTCCACTCTAGTTTATGTGCTTATTTACATTTTTCTTAAGACAAGTTTCTTAACCTACTGTTCAAATTATTTATTTTTTTATAATGTCTTTTATCTCTAGAAGTTTTCTAAACTTGGTCTCATTAAGTGTTATTTTTAAAGCTTCTCCTTTTTTCCTTCTTTACTTTTTGAAATGGAAAACTTTCATCACTATAAATTTCAACTCTATGATCTATACTGTCTTCTGCTTCCCACTGTAATTCCTGATTCCATTTAAATTAAAATGAAACAACACATAAAAATGAAAAACAATTACACAAACACCACAAGAATGAGATAGTATAGATGAGATAGCAGACTGACCTGGGCCACATAGAGAAGGACATGTGGCTTCAAAAATAATCTGATTTTTGTGTTTGGACAGGATTATTCATTCTTGCTATTTCTACTTGCCCACGGAGGACGTCCTTGTAATGGTAAGGTTAAGGTTCCTATATCTTATAGGGATGTGGAAAGAAAAATATGCTTATACTTTAAGATTTTACTTTAAATAGATATACTTCTGCCGGATCAATGATTATTTAGATTTCATCCAAAAATCATCCACAAAAAAGTGAGGTCATTAAATGTTGAATTAAAAAATGTTAACTTATCGAAAAAAATAAAGATTCCTATGATAACTGGAGTTTTTGCTATAAAAACCATTATAATTATTACAGTAAATATATAGAATTCAAAGATACCTCAAAATCCATAGTTGAATATTTTATATATTTTAAATTAAGCTTATATATACGCGTGTCTCTGTCGCTTAATTTATATGCTTAATATGTAAATATATGATAAAATTAATTGATTACAATGAAATCCATTTACTGTTTACTAGGAAGCTCGTGCAAAACTGTAGGAAAATGGTCTTGACTAAAGTAGTTAATTTTAACATCGATAACGTAACCATCAACGGTCGTTTCAGAAATTGCTCTCAGATGTCCACGGGCACCAGATTTATTACAATGAATTCATATACACTGATTATCACTATTGTGTACAGGTTTGTATTTTTACCCTTTATTGAACAATGTTTAGCATTACAGGGTACCACTTTAGAGAGAAACAGATATTGATAATGTTTAAAGTTTGTAGGTTTTGCGAATTATTAATAATAATACTTGTGTTGAAAAAAAAATACATTGTGTTGCAAATGGACATCTCTTTAAAATATAATCACTAAAGGATTGATTCTCCAAGCGGGCTGGGGCGTCCCCTACTTGCTAGAATTTACAACAGTAAACATATTTCAATCCTAAATGTTTCTAAGATGAAAGTTTGAATCTTCACGGAATATAATTTGTAATCTGTTCTGTTAAAGTACTTATTGATAACAGGATGATGATTACTTCGGATGAAACTAGATCTAAGAACGTACTTTACCCCAGTTGTAGATCTATAACAAAAATTGACTTATAGAGGCAGTTATTTTTGGACTAAGAACATTTATTTTACATATTATTACGTCGTACCGTTAGAGGACACAATAGGTTTTAGTAACAATAAAGTGTATACCGTTAAAGAACATAAAATTAACAGCTTGAAGGAATAACAGGATTTCGGACCTTTGCCATCATTATATGTTACATAAGATATAAACAACGTTTCGAGAATTGGAATCTATCCTCTTCGTCAGGTGGGTGAGGTATTAATACATACAAAAATATAGAACGGAAAGAAGAAAAGAAGGGAAACAAAAGGGTTCAAACATATCCCAAAGCGGCTTGGAGTCTAGTCTAAGCGTTGTCACTGCACAAATTCTGGGTTTCTGGGCTTTTGGGTATGTTCGAACCCTTTTTCTTTCCTTTATTTTCTTCTTTCTGTTCTTCATTTTTGTATTAATACCTTACCCACCTGACGAAGAGGACAGATTCCAATCCTTGAAACGTTGTGTTATACATTTTGTAATATATAACAATAGCAAAAGTCCGAAATCCCGTTATTCTTTCAAGCCTTTCATCGTCAATAACAAACTTTAAACAAAGAATTTAAAAGCTTACTTTCTCAAATTAAATTGTTCACTTTATTAAAATAATCAATACTAATACATCACCTGAATTTTCTCGTATTTCTAATATGCCAGTTAACGAATTCGAATAACTTAATTAAATTAAAATCAATTCAAGGTTGTCAAAACAAATACAATATTCAGTATTTTGAACAAATCTATGAAGTTTTAATTTACGTTTTGATGTTTCCGTTTATATTTTTGGTTTAATCCACGAGTAACGTTTATCTAATTCTAACGAAAACTCGGATTCACGAGTATTTTTACCTTTTACAATTACAACTAAAATATATAACAAAACTTTTATTTGATTTACTATCTTAATTTTCTTCCAGATAGAAAATTAATATCCATAACGAGTAGATCTTTGTACTCGTAATACTTCTGGATGTTTTTAGTCCATAACTATATTTGATGGTCCATACTAACATTTCCGATTCTGAACTCTTAAAACGTTTTCTTATGAATACCCTTCATTAACAAGGCCCTATAATCTTATCCAGGACAAGGACATACAATGACCTTGTACCGATACTAAATAGTAGCCCAATAAGAATGATGTTGCGTCGTAAACAATTTATTAGCCATTTTCCGTCTAAAATCTTGCTGTTAGTCCATCTAAAATCGATAGTTATATTAACTAAAGTTAATAAAATCTTTCGTTGTTTAATTACTGGTTGTTTTTAAAATCTGTATTTAACCAATATTTTCTTTAAATCTATTTTTTATAGTACGAGAAGACTATGGTATACTGACTACAGAAACTCCAAAATCAGTTGTACGAGTTAAAGCTCTACCTTAATAATTTCACCTCTCAAAACTCGAGGCACTGAACTCACTCAGCTGTAAGTGTAAACTCTGTGTAAGAGAGGCACTACTGTGTCGTCTCATTACACTTGAGTTAGCACAATCGGGTTTCTACTGGACTTTTTTTAGGTAAATTTTGGTCACAGAAAAAATAGAAAATTTATTCCGGGAGGGTTTGAGGTGTGTTTGAAGAAAGTGTCGGGAGATTTTACAGTCAGACCCAAAGAAAACTGTTAAAGATAAGGATATGGACTTAGTACATTTTATTTCTTAATTCGTAAATCAATAAAAATGTGTAATTCCTAGAAACTTATGTACATACTCTAAAAATGTCATATTTTTTATCAGCCATTTGCACAAATATTGGCAGTTGTGTAGCTACAATACTGTATGTGTATATACAGTATTGTGTTCATTAAAAATATTCCAATACTTCGGGATTTTGTCCTACTCATAAAAATGAGCAAAAATGTTCATATGAAGGTGCGTCCTAAAACCTTTAGTTTCCGTGTATCTGTCCTGTGTATAATTTCAATAAACATTGAATCACAAAAAGTACTTGCTCCGCCGGGACTCGAACCCAGATCTCTCACTTGCCGGGTGAATGTGCTACCATTCCACCACTGAGCCCTTACTTTTACGATTCAATTATTTTGTATTTGGCCGTATCTGTCACATATGCGTTTAAATAACCAAACTAACATATGATCGGAAGACCAAATACTTGTAAAAAGACTTAAAATTATGTATTGAAAATATGTCATCGAGTTAATATTATCATTGGTACATTACTTTAAGGTGGTATTAGATGCAATTATGTATATGACATTTTAATGCTTATTTTTACGTATCAGTGACAAATATTTACTACGCTCGATCTTATTTGGTAAATAAAATTTTATGAACAGTTGGAAGTGTATTTATATTCCAATTTGTTGGCAATTTTTTTTATTTTAAGGCAGTAAGGAAATAAAGTGTCAAAAATAATGCTTATAGTGACAATAAGTGGTTCTGTTACTTCTCTGTTTATGTCTTATGAATAATTAATATTATTTACCAGCTACAGTTTTAGCCAATATCTGCTGACGCAAAGGCGAGAAAATTAAACTTAAGCACTGGAGAAATTTAAAAACTGGTAAATATTTCAGGGTTAGTCAAAAACCATTTTCAACATCAAAATGTGGCATTTAAAAACTATTTGATTGTTTTTCGCTAGTTAAAAGATAATTAAGCATTTGATGGTTTCAGACATTAGCCTACTAGTGTAAGCTTACGCTTGTGCTACTAAACAGTTAAGTACAAATTATAACTTTGGAAGTACGAGTATATTTCACTCTATTCCAATTAAAACCGTGAATTATTTAATATTTGTATTTTATTACGAAACAACGTTTTCGTATTCATAGAAACAACGGAATATAGCCAATATTCGTTCCAGAAAAGCCCTTGAAAGCTGATCTAAAGGAAAATATAAGTTTTAGTGGTTCCTGGCCTTCAGTCAGAGAATACCGCATTGTTGCAGGGCGAGGCGATAATTAATCGAGTAACAGTTGCAGGCGTTCATGCAGCCATCATGACATGATTACCTTATCTGGCACCTGGTACTAATAAGAATATTCCCAAATCAGAGATACTCATGTTTTATTTGTAATAAGAACATACATCAGCAATTTTAAAAAGTATTAATAATGTAATAAAACGTCTAAACAGAATAAAAGTTATTTATAACTATGCAATATTTTTAATGTATATTTTTTTATCTCTCCCGGAAAATAGTCGAGTAAAAACCTTTACTTTAATGCGAAGAATACGAATAGCATCCATCTCGAAATGTTTTATGATAAGACTGACTTAACTAAGTTACTTGCTGTGTGCAAGTGACTCCTTTGTACAAAGTTCAGTCTGGACATTAAAAAAATTACGGCAGTTACTGTGTTTACAACCTATTAATTAAAGTATTAAAAGTCCATATATATATATATATATATATATATATATATATATAAATTATTATTATATATGTGTATATATACATATATAAAATAGAACATAAATAATTATTAATTATATATATATGTATTACACATGCAAACTAAATTACCCATAATTTACAGTTTTTGAACAGATGTTTTTTTAAATCAGCTCTTGCTATAAATAAAATAAATGCACACTGAAACCGACTATTAAACCTTTAACATCTAATAATGTAAGCATAACTAAATTAACATGTTTGTAAGATCAGTTACCTATCATTTTATAAACTACAACCTTCCATAGTTATTTCTTAACCGATTATTGCAAATGAGGTATCCTTGGTAAAGACAACTGTGATCAAACGTTGGTTTATTAGATATTTTGTTAAACAAAAATTAAATTGCCACCATTTTGAAAATAGTAAAACTAATTAAAAACATTTCTTCTGATATAATATCGTCTGGCATATAAAATAAAAATGCATAGCCCCACCTTTTTGTTACACTCTGTATATAGGGTGTTATAAAATTTCCACACGGCCTTAATAATTCCCCAAAGATTACAGGTAAAGTAATAAAACTTAGTACATCATTACTAAACCTATAAATCTACTTTTTGTAGTAATTGCCATTTTCTGTCATGTCAGAGGGATGGTCCGCCAGGAGTCCGAAGGAAATCTTAAATGACAGCACAGGTACAGTAGTACATCAAATTAAAGGTCTTTATTAGTAGAGTACAGTGCCGAAAATCCTACCTCAAAAGATTCACTTTAAAACAATACGTTGGTTAAAAGTTGAAACATTTACAATTTAGGTCCTGCTCTATATAGTTTAATATTCTTGTCTTGGCTCAAGTTGTGAAAGTTAAACTTAGTAAATAAATACTGTATTGAAGAAATAGTTTTTAAGATTTTTAGTGATTCTTCACATTTAATGAAGAATGATCTACAATAAGTTCGGCAAAAGGTTTAAAGTAAGCATAACTCATGATGTACATCGTTTTAAAGTGTAATGTAAGATGTACATCAAGTAATTCCAAAGCCCAACCTAAATATAAGACTTTTCTATTAAAATAACTGACACCAGGTGTTTTCCTTTATCATTTATCTCTGCAAACAACCTCTTTATAATGGGTGTAAAATTAAAATTTTTCAATCCTTTACACCCAAAAATTACTTGGGCCAAGACTTTAATTTATTTTGAGGCTAAAATTTTTCTTTTGTCTTGTATTCATTATTTCTTCTAAATTTAATCTCAGGTGATTATTTTCTCTGAGGGTTGGGAAAAAAGAGAAAGTTTTTTAGGTATCACCCCAACCCGGTCAGCCAACTTCATAACTTTGGATAATGGCAGCGTTCTGCTCATAAACACGTATATGTATTACGGATCTAGATCAGTACAGAGGCTAGAACCCTATGTATAGTAAAACCCACCTGCTATGCTGTGTTCAGAAATTTCATGATGCCAAGGAATGTACGTACAACATACGTCATGGCATAGAGCCGTCGCGTCGGTCGACCAGACAGTAGCCCAGGCCCATAAGCAGCTGGGGTTATTACACCTATCCTCTTTACGTAACCGTCACCCAGACGTCCCCGACACGTGTCATCTCCATCAGTGTAACCTGGCGGCGCGGCGCGGCGTGGAGTCCAACACTCGCTATGCTACTGTAACCGGTCATTGCTACCAATACGAACTATCCTATTCAGGTTCTTAGCCAATTATTTAGTGACTAATCGTTTAACAGGGGCAGGACAAACTAGGGTCAGTGAGCTTTTCGTACTCTGTATGAATAGCCGAGGGCCCGTTTTTCACTTACTTAATGCATTGAATGGGAGTTATGAATGGGAGTGAATGGGGTTACTCTACAGCAGTGGTTCTCAACCTTTTCAACGCTGCGACCCCTTTTTTATGTTGAGAATTTTGGCGACCCCCTTCTTGTAACATCGTAAAGTAAGCCTTTGTATGCAAAAAGACAGCAATAATTAGTTTTAAAAAAAACATAAAAAACATACAACATAAAAAAAAATTTTCTTAATAATTAATAAAACGATCCGGTAATAAATGTAACGAAAGTAATTTTAATCATTTTCAATTCTTCAATATCAAAGCAGGCAAAGACTGTGCGCAGTGTATTTACAGAACTGACGCGTGGTATATTTAAAGCCGCGGAGACAGCCTGACATGGAGCTGCGCGCGGAGCCATCGCACGGCGCAATTCGTCCTCCGACAAGCCACTGTGCCAGTGTGCCAGTCGACTGCCTGACGTCTTGAGAAATAGTGCGTACTTTGATCTTCAAATTGAGAACGCTCAAGTTTTTAGTACTAATAATGGATAAGTTTTTAAAAAGAGAAGCTTCATGTAGCAAAAGTAGTTCCGAAGTCTCAAAACCAAAATGCCGAAAGTATGATAATGCATATCTACAGTTTGGTTTTACTGAACTTGAAAACAAAACCTCAGTGTGTTATTTGTAGTGAAGTTTTATCAGTTGAAAACATGAAACCTTAAAAAATGAATCGTCGCCCTTGACACTAAGCATTCTGCGCTGAAAAACAAACCAGTCGAGTTTTTTCCAGAGAAAACTGCTGTCCCTTCGCAGTCAACAGGTAAATATTAAAAGTCATAATGATGTTAGCAAAAATGCCCTCAAAGCTTCGTACGAGGTAGCGCTAAAGATTGCTAAAGTGGGGAAGCCACATACCATTGCTGAGGGGAATTAATTCTTCCTGCCGCAATTGATATGGTTTCAAATATGATTAATCCTCAAGAAGCTGACAAGCTAAAAAAAATCCCACTATCAAATGACACTGTGTCACGACGAATAATCAGACATGGTGAAAGATGTTCAGAAACCAGGTAAAGATGCAAATAAAAGAAAGCACGTTTTTTTCGATTCAATGCGACGAATCAACTTGACATTGCTAACTGTGCTCAGTGTTTGTGTTTTATTAGGTATGATTGCGGTCACTCTATTAAGGAAAAATGTATTATTTGCAAATCTTTGCCAGACCATGCCACAAGTGAAAGTCTTTTTAAAGTGTTCATTGAGGCAACTGAACCATTTGAAATTGATTGGAACAAATGTGTTTCAATTTTTAGTGATAGTGCAAGAGCCCTTTCGGGTAAAAAACAGCGGATTGATTGCCAGGTTGAAAAACGTTAATGCCAAATGCATTGTTTTTTTACATAGACAAGCTTTGGCAGCTAAAGGAATGCCGGATGACTTGCGTCAAGTTTTGGCTGAGGCTATCAAAGTTGTTAACTACGTCAAGAGTCGACCATTGCAGAGTAAATTACTTGAAAACTTGTGTGAAGAGGTAGGAGCCCTGCACAAACATTTGCTATTCCACAACCGAAGTGAGATGGCTTGTCCCGGGGTAACGTGTTGAGTAGGCTGTTTTCATTGAGATCAGAAATGTTGATTTTTTAATAGACAGTAAACATGAACTTTCCCATTTTATCAGCGATGAAAATGGTTAATAAAGCTTGCTTACTTAGCTGATATTTTTTCTCATCTCAACATTTTGAACTCATCCCTACAAGGGACCAGAAACAACTATTTTGTATGCTCAAGACCGAGTAAATGCATTTGTAAGAAAACTTTACTCTTTGGTATACAAGAATAAAAGATGAAGACTTTGAAAATTTCCAACTTACACAAGAAATTCAAGGAGTATGTCTCAAGTATTGGTGACACACATCCATTGATACATCATCTCTCTCTCATTACTCATATCATCACACCTTGAAGCCTTGATAAAGCAGTTGAATGATTATATTCCTGTTAAAGATACAAGTGGATCTGTGTGGATAACAAAACCATTTTCCGAAAAAGCTGTTCAAAAAGCTGAATTAAATGCTGGCCTCCACGATGAACTGATAGATATAGATAAGTGATCAGTCATTGAAACTAACTTTTGACGATGTTTGTCCCGACAAGTTTTGGCTAAGTATGTATAAAGAAGGAACACCCAGAATTGACCAAAGTAGCATTGAAGATTTTGATACCTTTTTCTACTTCTTACAATTGTGAAAAAGGATTTTCCACAATGGTGAATTTAAAAAAACCAAATCAAGAAATCGTTTGGCACTGGAAAATGATATTATTTTGTGTTTGACAAAAATCAACCCAACATTCTACAGTTAGTTAATTCAAAGCAAGCTCAAGTTTCTCATTAAGTCATTCTGCTGGACTTTGAAAAAAATGTATTTTTTGCAATGTATTTTTGTGTAGTGTGCCTTTTTTAGAATAAACAAATTTTGTCTCACAACAATAAGGCCTACGTTACGATACAAAGCGGCGCGGCAGGCACCATCATTTTTAGCAGCGATGTTGAGTCATTTAGAGCTCCATTTGTTCCTTTTTGTTAATTATAGTTGTATTTTAAAATAGTATTGATTAATTGTAAATTGATTAAATATAACTTATTGTATTTAACAAGCGGACTCAACTCGGTTTCTAAATAAGTACATGGTCGCTTCATTTGATATTCGCCGCTCATATGGTATATATAGTTTTTTAGTTTTTTTTTTTTTCATTTATCACCTATCTCGCGACCCCCCAGACCCGTCCCGCGACCCCCCTGGGGGTCGCGACCCACCGGTTGAGAACCCCTGCTCTACAGTGATGGGAAACGTATAAGTTCTAAAGTGATATTGAATTATATAAAAAGAGTACGAATGAGATACAAGATGTTGTGACCAAAGGGAAGCAAAATTAAGATATAAATGTGATGCCAGAATATAAAAATCCAATTCCATGAAAATCATCTTTATTGTGCAGCGTGGTGTAAGGCATTGTCTGTTTGTTGCTGTTCTCGTTTTAGGCTACTTGTTGATTTTGTTTTAAGAGCTATTGCTCAAGATTGAGAGCAAACGAAACAAGTCAACTCTTGGACTTATATTAATTTTCTTGACAAATCGAAAGGGTTCTTCGAACAACTTACAAATTATCATTCCTTATCCAGATTATGGTAGCACTGGGGTTAGCCTCCATTAGGTGCTTGCGCTTTGTCTCTGTCAAGAAGTTCAAGGTGATTACAGCTTTTACGTTCACCTTTGTAAGTGTTACGTTTTATTCCTTATGTATCTGCTTGTGGGAAATAGCGTAGACATGTAGGTGGAGTCAAGACACACAAAGTTAGAATTATTAATACATTAAATGACACAAGAAGCAGCGCAAAAAATATTATATTGTATTGTATAGTATTATATTACAAAGTTAGAATATTCTAGTACAGTACAGTCCAAATCTTATTATTATTATTTGCATAAAAGCACTCATTTATAAAAAAATATTAATAAATATTATTATAAAATAATAACTCTCAAAACTGACATTATTATATGTTAGTTAGTCTCTGTTTGTGTCTTGACGGAACAGTTTGAAAGTTGTCAGCTTTAAAAGTTGCTCTCTCTTTTTACTATACCATCCTAATCCTACTAATATTATAAATGAAAATGTGTCTTTTGTACTGACATTTTACTCTGTGTAAACATTGTATTATGACAGCACAACAGTATGTTTCATTAATTTCACCACAATTTCAATTTTTTTTTACATTTATAAAGTGAAAACAACGAGAGTAACACTTTTTATTTCAAATTTTAACAAAACAAAACAATTAATTTATACTGGATCTACATAATGAACTAAATTGGAATGTGTTCTCATGTACACAGGTATACAATTTGGTTTCTTGAGATTTTTCTCCGTACTACAATTTAAGGAAACCAGCGAGCGCATTGAGTCTGTAATCATAGCAAGTGAAATCACAAATTACAATACACGAGACATTAGATGCAATTTTTATGCCAGAAAATCGTTGAAGGAACATCTCATATATTTCTCACGGATGAGGTGTACAGTACTGATTAGGTATATAAATACTGATGTAATTCCTACTCTGGACCGAGGAAATATGAAATATTTAGAACTATTGTATGATATTGGGAAGCACGAACATGTTCTTTACTGTATCATGTATCATCAGTTGTATCATGTATGATGACAACTGCTGCCATAGTGTAAGTCTTGAAATGTGTAAGTATTGTTGATGTTGGTTGTAATTTTTAATTTTCAATAACAATATCTTTATCCATACAATTTATAAAACTGTATTGCTTTGAATCCAACCTCACGACAAAATTATATATAGGTCTATTTATATCGTTTCTCGGAGAAAAATTCAAATTTTGCGTTGAAAACATAATTAATTTTAACTAGAACTGAAAACCTGAAATATGAATTACTCTCAGTTTTGCTTAACTTCTGGTTGTCTTATTTGTGTACACTGAAATATGGGTAGCTGATACATGGTATATGACTAATCCCATATTTAAAATATCATACGACCCTTTCTTATTACATTACAAGTGCTTTACTGAGATAGCTATGAACCTTTTTGGGATTCCTCTACATTTATATAAAATAATTTAAGTGTTTCTAAAATCGTGAAAGCCGTTCAAACAAATAAGGTACACGAAATGCTGCATAGGAACTGCGGGCGAAGCTCGGGTATGTGCTAGTATTATAAATAAGTTAGAATTCAGATTCACCGCCTCGACAGCCTGGATAGACTTTGCTTCCCTGAAATTTCAGGCCATTATTGTGTTAGTTTGTACATTTTTTAATCATTTGCCGCCTTATAAGAATAAGGAATTTTATAGAAAGGCGACACGACGTTTACATGTCCAGATACCATTCGGGAGTGACTTCATACAACAAAATACACAACTTAATTTGGCATTGTAGTTATATTAAATGTTACATTTGCAACACATTCATGGTGAGTACTCGCCAGACCGATACTGACTGCGATTAGGCACACGATCAGTTGTTCAATGAAGAAACCGTGTGGCTGCCTGATAAGAAATGTATATATATATATATACCATGATGTAAAGGGGGCAAAGACCTGTCGATCTTCAAATTCCACGTTCTGACGGTATTGACTAGATATATCTCTAAAGTGCAGTCTGTTGGATAAAACCACGGCTTTTCATGGTACACAGTTACGGCACGAGATCTAGGCTTTTCAGTGCTCTGAACCCAAATTATTTAGAGGAATCATCACGAAGGCTCTTCAAGGCAGCTGTATGAAATCCTCCAAGAGGAACAAGATGATCAACAGAGGTAACTAAGCTAAGGTCAGTATTCATAATTTTATCGAGGGAATCTATTTGGAGAATTAAAGGGGTCAGTTTTGTGAACACCAACCTCTCATATAATTCCGTCCATATACTGTTACTATCCCTTCACCGTTATTCTGTTAAAATGTAGAGAACAAAACTGTGTCAGTATTATCGCTTTTATTTTTTAAATATATCTGTTGTGCAAGGCAAGGAACCGAGACGGTGGTCACATTGTCTGAATATTACAAGATTGTCAAACGTTTCAAACGTGACATTCCTTCCGTATCAGTTAACACTGTCCAGCCTGCCTTCAAGAATCTAAAAACTTGCTCACCTTGTGGTATTGACGGTATTCCTGCTTTAATTATCAAAGATATACCCGATATCGTTGATACTCCGCTTGTGACATTGTTCATATTGGGTTTATTGACATATCTTCTTTCTTCTATTTTAAAGATTGCTGTATTCCGCCGGTCCAACCTTTCAAGGAAAGGACTCCGAACTATTCCCAACTTTACACTTTACTGTCTCTAATTTCTGTTGCAGATTACGAATATTGGAAAATATGCTATTATAACTTATCTCTCCAACGTAGCTACCATGATTTCATGAATGGTTTCACACCGCACAACATAGCAACGTTGATATATTTTTGTTTAATTTAGTATATTGAATCATAGTATATAGTCGTATTTTACTGCAAATATAACTAACCGTTTTACAGTGTTCATGAAGCATGTTTTATAAAAAAAACTACAACATACCAAATTTGCCATTTTTCAAAAAACATAAACACTCAGCCCAACGTGAAAGATTCACGTTAATCATATTTACACTTACTGTGAAGTAACATAGACGCCAGGGACTGAATATTAATTTTAAAACAATATTTGACATAAGATTATATTCTTTTATTAAAACTATATTTTATAACTGTATCCTTCTTGTAGATACGGAAAATCTGTTTCAAAATTCATCTAAAACAATTTTGTTTTTGTTTTTATCGCGAATTTTGTCCAAAAGGCACGGCTTAGACTTTCCATGGCTGCGAAGACACCGCGACAGCTGCATGATAGCACAGTGTAAGCGCGCTCATAAGAATATTATGCTGTGCTCTGCTGAGTAATGTGAAACGAACCATTACTTGTCAAACGAACCAAACCCACAAACTTGTCATCGATTTTAGCAATGGCTGCTTCTGCGGTTGGGCACAGAGCCTAACTTTCCTAAATGCCGGATCGAAGCTTCCGGCGCGGCGTAGCCCTAGTCTCATTTGTTAAATTGAATTTTATATACAGAACATTTATAGAATACTATTTGGTTGAATATATTTTACGAGTTTTTGTCGAATTCAGGGGAAATTTTCCCTAAACTAGGAATACACGTTTTTCTTTTTCATTATCAATACCATAATACCTATCATACAGTTTAACGTCCAGTTTTATTATGGTTATAATGCCCCAATCACTCTTCCGATTACCAGAATAACAATAGTTTTAACTATTCCCAACTATATAACTTATATTCAGCGTAATCTAGAATAGGTGCCGGGATTACCAGGCGCAGTATAAATCCAGGGATAATACGAGTCTTAAGCTTATTACATCTAATCCTTGTGATTCAGCCACACAGCATCTATCAAGAGATTTGGAGGCCATCTAAGTCTTGACTTTCGGCTCTGGGACTAATTTCTGTGTTACTTACAGAATAGAATAAACAAATTGTTTTGGAGGTTACAAGGGTATCCATTGCAAGGTATCCATTGGTATCCAAGGTATCCATTGCAAGGACATGTCCATTGCACCTGTGACAGATCCTCTAATGGATTAAAAATGGATTTCTAGATAGTTATCCATTTGGTGGAGTTTTCTTCATTTTTTGAAAATATACCTCGTTTACCAATATTATTTTTTGTTATTAATTATTTTTTGCATATTAAAACAAGCTAGAACCATAATTTACAAACCGAGTCTTTAGGTGATACCATAACCACCTACCGGGAACAAACAATAGAAGATTAATGCCTTATATGGCTTAAGATTATTATCTAACTCACTCTATTAGGTTTAAACAGATATATGAGATTTATGAGATTAATTCCATTGCTCCACAAAATCATTCAATCAAGAGTGCAAAATGCTAGTTTGTATATTTTAATTATATTTTTAATTGCTCTGAAGTGGTCTTATATTTTTAAATTTTAATTTAGGTATTATTGGGAAACACACATAAAAAAAAATTAAAATTCTTAGTAAGTGAAGTTACACGCTTGATTCTTTCTGATAAATAATGTATCGATATCAATAGCAGTAGATAGATATGTTCCTTCATGGTATACACGGAGAAATTACATCACAATAAGATAATATAATTCCGCAGTAGAGAACTTGGTAACAGTTTTTATCTAGTTTCTACTTTGAATTGCTTAGAAATGTGTTTATGAATAAGCATCCCCGTTGTAGGTTTAGTAAAGTTATTTGGTAGTATTACCAATTACAAGTAGTATTACCAATTACAATACATTGGTAGTATTACCAATGGCAGGAAAATACTAGGAAATACTCTGGAAGAGAAGTGAAGAATACAAGGAACACGTCTCTTTAACATAACATCACAATCACAAGTACAAGCGTTTGCACAATGTTGTCTCGGCGTCTGGTCACAAAGCACATTGAAACTCCATTTGGTCTAACTAAAGTTGGCCATTGCAGGTTTCTTAAGTACTTAGTTATCTTAGATACTTCACGGTGGAATACGATGTACACAACATTCGTGTTAGTGTACACAAGGTGGATTGCACCTGTGACAGATCCTATAACTTAACGGTAGTGGTGTTGACAATGCTTCACAGTAAAATAAGTAATTATTGACACAGACTTGACAGAATGGGTGTCACTACCTTGAGTGCATGTACACTTCACATTCGTGTGACTGTACGAGGTGCAATGAGATATAAGGACATGTCCATTGCACCTGTGACAGATCCTATAACTTAACGGTAGTAGTGTTGACAATGCTTCACAGTAAAAGAAGTAATTGAGGGACTTGACAGAATGGGTGTCACTACCTTGAGTGCCTGTACACTCCACATTCGTGTGAATGTACGAGGTGCAATGAGATATAAGGACATGTCCATTGCACCTGTGACAGATCCTATAACTTAACGGTAGTAGTGTTGACAATGCTTCACAGTAAAAGAAGTAATTGAGGGACTTGACAGAATGGGTGTCACTACCTTGAGTGCATGTACACTCCACATTCGTGTGAATGTACGAGGTGCAATGCGATATAAGGACATGTCCATTTCACCTGTGACAGATCCTATAACTTAACGGTAGTAGTGTTGACAATGCTTCACAGTAAAATAAGTAATTATTGACACAGACTTGACAGAATGGGTGTCACTACCTTGAGTGCATGTACACTCCACATTCGTGTGAATGTACGAGGTGCAATGAGATATAAGGACATGTCCATTGCACCTGTGATAGATCCTATAACTTAACGGTAGTAGTGTTGACAATGCTTCACAGTAAAGAAGTAATTGAGGGACTTGACAGAAATGGGTGTCACTACCTTGAGTGCATGTACACTCCACATTCGTTGTGAATGTACGAGGTGCAATGCGATATAAGGACGTGTCCATTTCACCTGTGACAGATCCTATAACTTAACGGTAGTAGTGTTGACAATGCTTCACAGTAAAAATAAGTAATTATTGACACACACTTGACAGAATGGGTGTCACTACCTTGAGTGCATGTACACTCCACATTCGTGTGAATGTACGAGGTGCAATGAGATATTAAGGACATGTCCATTGCACCTGTGACAGATCCTATATAACTTAAACGGTAGTAGTGTGTTGACAATGCTTCACAGTAAAAGAAGTAATTGAGGGACTTGACAGAATGGGTGTCACTACCTTGAGTGCATGTACACTCCACATTCGTGTGAATGTACGAGGTGCAATGCGATATAAGGACGTGTCCATTTCACCTGTGACAGATCCTATAACTTAACGATAGTGGTGTTGACAATACTTCACAGTAAAAGAAGTAATTGAGGGACTTGACAGAATGGGTGTCACTACCTTGAATGCATGTACACTCCACATTCGTGTGACTGTACGAGGTGCAATGAGATATAAGGACGTGTCCATTTCACCTGTGACAGATCCTATAACTTAACGGTAGTAGTGTTTGACAATGCTTCACAGTAAAATAAGTAATTATTGACACAGACTTGACAGAATGGGTGTCACTTACCTTGAGTGCATGTACACTTCCACATTCGTGTGAAATGTACGAGGTGCAATGAGATATAAGGACATGTCCATTGCACCTGTGACAGATCCTATAACTTAACGGTAGTAGTGTTGACAATGCTTCACAGTAAAAGAAGTAATTGAGGGACTTGACAGAATGGGTGTCACTACCTTGAGTGCATGTACACTCCACATTCGTGTGAATGTACGAGGTGCAATGCGATATAAGGACATGTCCATTTCACCTGTGACAGATCCTATAACTTAACGGTAGTAGTGTTGACAATGCTTCACAGTAAAATAAGTAATTATTGACACAGACTTGACAGAGTGGGTGTCACTACCTTGAGTGCATGTACACTCCACATTCGTGTGAATGTTACGAGGTGCAATGAGATATAAGGACATGTCCATTGCACCTGTGACAGATCCTATAACTTAACGGTAGTAGTGTTGACAATGCTTCACAGTAAAAGAAGTAATTGAGGGACTTGTCGAATGGGTGTCACTACCTTGAGTGCATGTACACTCCACATTCGTGTGAATGTACGAGGTGCAATGCGATATAAGGACATGTCCATTTTCACCTGTGGCAGATCCTATAACTTAACGATAGTGGTGTTGACAATACTTCACAGTAAAAGAAGTAATTGAGGGACTTGACAGAATGGGTGTCACTACCTTGAATGCACGTACACTCCACATTCGTGTGACTGTACGAGGTGCAATGAGATATAAGGACATGTCCATTGCACCTGTGACAGATCCTATAACTTAACGGTAGTAGTGTTGACAATGCTTCACAGTAAAAGAAGTAATTGAGAGGGACTTGACAGAATGGGTGTCACTACCTTGAGTGCATGTACACTCCACATTCGTGTGAATGTACGAGGTGCAATGCGATATAAGGACATGTCCATTTCAACTGTGACAGATCCTATAACTTAACGGTAGTAGTGTTGACAATGCTTCACAGTAAAATAAGTAATTATTGACACAGACTTGACAGAATGGGTGTCACTACCTTGAGTGCATGTACCACTCCACATTCGTGTGAATGTACGAGGTGCAATGAGATATAAGGACATGTCCATTGCACCTGTGACAGATCCTATAACTTAACGGTAGTAGTGTGTTGACAATGCTTCACAGTAAAATAAGTAATTGAGGGACTTGACAGAATGGGTGTCACTACCTTGAGTGCATGTTACACTCCACATTCGTGTGAATGTACGAGGTGCAATGCGATATAAGGACATGTCCATTTCACCTGTGACAGATCCTATAACTTAACGGTAGTAGTGTTGACAATGCTTCACAGTAAAATAAGTAATTAATTGACACAGACTTGACAGAGTGGGTGTCACTACCTTGAGTGCATGTACACTCCACATTCGTGTGAATGTACGAGGGTGCAATGCGATATAAGGACATGTCCATTGCACCTGTGACAGATCCTATAACTTAACGGTAGTAGTGTTGACAATGCTTCACAGTAAAAGAAGTAATTGAGGGACTTGTCAGAATGGGTGTCACTACCTTGAGTGCATGTACACTCCACATTCGTGTGAATGTACGAGGTGCAATGCGATATAAGGACATGTCCATTTCACCTGTGGCAGATCCTATAACTTAACGATAGTGGTGTTGACAATACTTCACAGTAAAAGAAGTAATTGAGGGACTTGACAGAATGGGTGTCACTACCTTGAATGCACGTACACTCCACATTCGTGTGACTGTACGAGGTGCAATGAGATATAAGGACATGTCCATTGCACCTGTGACAGATCCTATAACTTAACGGTAGTAGTGTTGACAATGCTTCACAGTAAAAGAAGTAATTGAGGGACTTGACAGAATGGGTGTCACTACCTTGAGTGCATGTACACTCCACATTCGTGTGAATGTACGAGGTGCAATGCGATATAAGGACATGTCCATTTCACCTGTGACAGATCCTATAAACTTAACGGTAGTAGTGTTGACAATGCTTCACAGTAAAAGAGTAATTAAGGGACTTGACAGAATGGGTGTCACTACCTTGAGTGCAGGTACACTCCACGTTCGTGTGAATGTACGAGGTGCAATGAGATGATATAAGGACATGCCCATTGCACCTGTGACAGATCCTTTAACTTAACGGTAGTGGTGTTGACAATGCTTCACAGTAAAAGAAGTAA
This sequence comes from Homalodisca vitripennis, assembly GCF_021130785.1. NCBI lineage: Eukaryota > Metazoa > Arthropoda > Insecta > Hemiptera > Cicadellidae > Homalodisca > Homalodisca vitripennis. The sequence goes on from NC_060210.1 coordinate 171,369,442, forward strand.
TTGAGAGACTTGACAGAATGGGTGTCACTACCTTGAGTGCAAGGCTGAATGACAGAATTCAGAGTGTAACGTGAGCAGTGAATGTAAGAAATGCTACCCGCGGTAATGTTATCTTCGGCGTCCTTTCAGCATAGGATGGTTTAATATCAGATGGTATTAACCCCTTTCGCGGAATAACAACTTAAACATATTATATTTCTTGAGCATACATATTAAACATTTTGTTTTTGATGTGACGAATTAAATATTTTTCTGTTTAAAGTTGAAATAGTGGAGTAATTCCTAAGTTTTTTGAGGAGGAGCATGGTTGAAGTAATGTGGCCCTAAGACTAATTTGACTATTTATAATACTTAATTACACTGAAATAATCAGTAATATATGTAATATCACCACAAAGTGGTGCTTCAATGCCGCCATTTACGAAATATTATTTTTTTAATACGGTTCTATGTGGTAACAATATGTCCACTAAACGAAGCTTATGATTCGAAATCGGAAATAATGAATAAGTACCTTAGTGCAGAGTTATCCGTTAAGATGTTGGGTGTACCGGAAGAAACTCACACACAACAAATAATGCCGATGACAAATAATGAATGCTAATGAAACCATTTATTTCTTTAAGTACCGTAGTGTTCGGGATGTCTAATGACGACTCAGAAAATGAAGTACTTTCAGTGGAAGTGTCTTGTTTAGAAAGTACGAGTATATACGTTTGTTTACAATGGTAAAAAGTAACACGTCGACCGTTCTCCATTTCTATTTTTAACAAAGCTTCGAGCTTGGAGAGAAAGTCAATGTTTTTCAATCCATTGTCCTTGTCTCTGTTCTCTGCGGTTACTAATACTGCTCTGTTTTGTACAATGTTTATGAAAGTACCTCATGGATTGAGATACTTTCATGGACATTATGACAACTATACAACATTATACAAATTAACATTAATACTTGTTTGCGAAAAATTGCTTCTTGCAAACTTGTTATTATCATGGTTGTATGTATGGTATATATATATTGAAAAATGTGAGATTGAACTCCTTATTGGAATGAACAACATTTAGTCCTTCAACTCTTTGTCCACTATAATTAAAGAAAATAAATTACGCAATTTGACAAAACTCCGTACCACCTTATTGGTTTCACTAGCTTTCAGTTCAGACTCTGTGCATTTATTTGGGTAAAAAGAGAACATTTTGTTTTATTTCAAGCTTCTTAATAGCTAAAAGATTAATTGTTCTCTCCCTCTTTGCAGTCAGTACTAATTGGTAATTTTCCGTTCTGCTCATGTCGCCATCACGTAAGAGAAGACCATAAGAATAATTGAATCCGGTTCTTGCTGAGCTTCCCGGACTACGTCCTCGACCTTTGCCAGTACCGCTACACGCTCCCTGCTGACCCTGGCTGTTCGGTAAACCCATGGCTATTCCAGAAATCTCTTAGATTACTCACGGAGTTATGCAGGTCATGTTTCATCCATCTTGCGTCAGGTTCCTTTGCAGTTTCATAAGTGTGATTAATTTTCCGAATACAATACCAAGGCAGCTTCTCAGGGATATTAATTGACTGACAGGCTTGCGACGCCAGCAAATATTTGGTCCAATTATTTGGTTCAAATTTCGCAAAATGTATTATGATATAAGGTAGTCTACAAGAGCCGTTGCTGTTATGTTGAGACCTATTTTAAATCTTTAGCTCTTACTCACTCATTTTATAAAATAGAAATTATAAAACAGTGTTTTAAGCTCCAATTTAATATTTAAATGAGCTATACATATTTAAATATTGTATTCATATAAAATACACATTTTTGGTAAAAGGATCATTTATTTTAAAATTTGTAACACCCAAAAAAATATTCAACATGTACATTTAATTTTTAACTAAGTAGTGCCCTAGTTTAATAATTACTATTATAACCATAAGAATATTTTCATGCATTTCGATATTTAAATATTTGAAATATTTTAGAATATTTAGAAGTTTGAAGACCATAATATTTAGTATTATCCAAAACCAAAGATATTTTAGGTTTCGAAATGTAAATACCGTTAATTCACAACTGTTTAAATATACAACGGCAATATTCAAAATCATGACACGTCCAAAAATGTAATTTACACCGATACGCATCATTTTGCAGCTAAACAGCTCCACAGTATTTACTTAGTGTGACATTTACTAAAGAATACACAAATTCTAAGTTCGGATTTTTAACATAGATACTATTTTACTGATATTCTCCCAAGAAATACATGGAGTGATTTTCATATAGATCAGTGACAATGAGAAAAACGATCCGACTAATCATTATCATGTTTTTTTATGTAAGGTATTACAAAAATATTTTAAAATAAGTGTAATTTAATTTGTGTTGTTGTTGGAGTTATATAAATTAGCATTAATTCCTATAATTTAGTAGGACAAAAATCATTGTGGATTAACGATGCTGGACAAAATTTGAATTATTCCCGCACTCAGGGAGTGAACTATGGACAAAATATATAGACATTATTTTGTAAAAACAGTTTTTTAGCCCAATATTATAATTGTTTTTATTTCCAAAGTCAGTTATGGCTAAAAAATACAGATAATATAAGAACCCGCTGTGGAAGAATATACGGATAGTGTGGAAACCCGTTGTGGACAAAATAGCCAACGTCTTTGGAATAAATTATAGATGGTCTCTAAATTAATGATTTCCAAAAATCTGATTCCATAATTCCAAAAAAATACGTAAAATTGTGGAGAATTATTGTGGAGAAAACACATTTTAGAACAAAACTGTAATGTTTCTCGCTCTCATAAAATTAATTATGGTTAAATGTATGAAATGTGTGGAAAATAACTAAAGATATAAGACATTTTTAGACCAAACTGTAATTTGTCACTCATTGACAAAAGATACAAGGATATTTTACCATCTCAGGCCCTGGTTGGTTCGAGTTAAAATCTTGGCCAGATCAAATGATTCTAATGATTTGTTGAAAGAGTGGGAACATATTGTACTGTGGAGAGGACCTACCACTGAGCGTGTGTTTTTGGATACGTTACACTCGTATTTAGGTTTAATATGTTTTTAAAAACTCTTTAAAAACAATATTAAAAGTACTATAACTGTACTTTTGTTCAACTGTTGTACTCTGTAGGAGATTGCTGTTACAAACACATTAGTTATATTTAATCTTGAATAAAACTTCAATATCACTGTATGGTGTATTACGCCGGGCTGCGCCGTTACTCCAAAGCGGGATGAGGGAAGGGACAACACTTGCCAGTCACGTGACTTAAGAAGGTGCAGCTGAGATGAGAACATAACTGCATCCGTTACATAACATCTACAGAACACAATAGATCCGTGGAGGGGAGGGGGAAGGTTAGCAGCGTGACGGGCCGCGCCGCGCGTGCGCCATTCCACTAAAGTCTACCTTTCATGATATTCCGACAATTATTGTTTTCAAATAAACGGGTTACGATTATACAATGACTCGGAAAATATTAGCAGAGTTTGATACAAACTGTAATTAATTCAAATTATGTAATTAAATTACAGTTTATACAATCAGCAGTCCGCGTGTGGTGTGCGCAACAGCCTGTCACGTGTAACCGCGGAGAGTAGGAGTCATTGCGATTCGGTTGCGACGCTTATTTGGGACATTGCACACTACTGCTACGTACATAACGCAGAGACAAATAATTACCAACCAATCTCAACTTTCTATTACTAAGCGAAGTATTTAGAAAACTGTATACTTGAATAAGCATAATGGAAGTTCATCAAAAATCATTTTCATACGTAAAAGCAATCTTGATAAAAAAAATGGTAAAACCACACCATGACCAGTGGTTCCTTACTTAAACACTCCTGTTAAATTAGAAACATTGGACTTTACACATTACACTGACCTACATAAATAGGTGCAACTTATATTTTGTACAAGAAAAATCTGAAAGAACAATCGTTACAGCCAAGCATGTGTGGATCGATAATTATATTTTATGTAATGTCGTAGTTCATGTTAGTCATATTACATGCTACATCTTAGACTTTTACAACACTGTCCTGTTCATACTTGCAAAATTATGGATACACAATTATATGTATTTCATAATACTTAAATGAGACCGTGAAGGGCTGGACGCAGTGTTACCCTTGAACTGTTCGACTCGTGCTGGTGATATATGTCAGAACGTTTGTATAAGTAAGGTAAGGGCTCAGTTTATTGTGAACATGAGCCAACCAATGATAGCGACCCTCTCGACTGTGAAATCTCGGAAGAACAGTGTTACCTTGAACTGTATTCGAACTCGTGCTGGGGATATATGTCAGAACGATTCTGTAAGTAAGGCTAAGGGCAGTTTATTGTGAACATGAGCCTCAACCAATGATAGCGACCTCTCGACTGTGAAATCACGAAAGAACAGTGTTACCTTGAACTGTTCGGCTCGTGCTGGGGATATATGTCAGAACGATTCTGTAAGTAAGGCTAAGGGCAGTTTATTGTGAACATGAGCCAACAAATGATAGCGACTTCTCTGACTGTGAAATCACGAAAGAACAGTGTTTTACCTTGAACTGTTCGACTCGTGCTGGGGATATATGTCAGAACGTTTGTATAAGTAAGGCTAAGGGCAGTTTATTGTGAACATGAGCCAACCAATGATAGCGACCTCTCGACTGTGAAATCACGAAAGAACAGTGTTACCTTGAACTGTTCGGCTCGTGCTTGGGGATATATGTCAGAACGATCTGTAAGTAAGGCTAAGGGCAGTTTATTGTGAACATGAGCCAACCAATGATTAGCGACCTCTCGACTGATGTGAAATCACGAAAGAACAGTGTTACCTTGAACTGTTCGACTCGTGCTGGGGATATATGTCAGAAACGATTCTGTAAGTAAGGCTAAGGGCAGTTTATTGTGAACATGAGCCAACCAATGATAGCGACCTCTCGACTGTGATAATCTCACGAAAGAACAGTGTGTTAACTTGAACTGTTCGACTCGTGCTGGGGATATATGTCAGAACGATTCTGTAAGTAAGGCTAAGGGCAGTTTTATGTGAACATGAGCACAAACTAATGATAGCGACCTCTCTCGACTGTGAAATCACGGAAAGAACAGTGTTACTTGAAACTGTTCGGCTCGTGCTGGGGGTTTATGTCAGAACGATTCTGTAAGTAAGGATTAAGGGCAGTTTTATTGTTTAACATGAAATACCAACCAATGATAGCGGACCTCTCGACTGTGAAATCACGAAAGAACAGTGTTACCTTGAAACTGTTCGGCTGCGTGCTGGGGATTTATGTCAGAACGTTTCTGTAAGTAAGGCTAAGGGCAGTTTATTAGTGAACATGAGCCAACCAATGATAGCGACCTCTCGACACTGCTGGAAATCAACGGAAAGAACACGTGTTACTTGAACTGTTCGGCTCGTGCTGGGGATTTATGTCAGAACGTTTCTGTAAAGTAAGGCTAAGGGCAGTTTATTGTGAACATGAGCCAACCAATGATAGCGACCTCTCGACTGTGTAATCACGGAATAACGGTGTTACTTTGAACTGTTCGGCTCGTGCTGGGGGATTTATGTCAGAACGTTTCTGTAAGTAAGGCTAAGGGCAGTTTATTGTGAACATGAGCCAACCAATGATAGCGACCTCTCGACTGTGAAATCACGGAAGAACAGTGTTACCTTGAACTGTTCGGCTCGTGCTGGGGATGTATGTCAGAACGTTTGTGTAAGTAAGGCTAAGGGCAGTTTATTGTGAACATGAGCCAACACAATGATAGCGACCTCTCGACTGTGAAATCACGGAAGAACAGTGTTACCTTGAACTGTTCGGCTCGTGCTGGGGATGTATGTCAGAACGTTTGTGTAAGTAAGGCTAAGGGCAGTTAATTGTGAACATGAGCCAACTAATGATAGCGACCTCTCGACTGTGAAATCTCACGGAATAACAGTGTTACTTTGAACTGTTCGGCTCGTGCTGGGGATTTATGTCAGAACGTTTCTGTTAAGTAAGGCTAAGGGCAGTTTATTGTGAACATGAGCCAAAACCAATGATAGCGACCTCTCGACTGTGAAATCACGGAAGAACAGTGTTACCTTGAACTGTTCGGCTCGTGCTGGGGGATTTATGTCAGAACGTTTCTGTATGTAAGGCTAAGGGCAGTTTATTGTGAACATGAGCCAACCAAAATGATAGCGACCTCTCGACTGTGAAATCACGAAGAACAGTGTTACCTTGAACTGTTCGGCTCGTGCTGGGGGTTTATGTCAGAACGATTTCTGTATAGTAAGGCTAAGGGCAGTTTATTGTGAACATGAGCCAACTAATGATAGCGACCTCTCGACTGTGAAAATCACGGAATAACAGTGTTACTTTGAACTGTTCGGCTCGTGCTGGGGATTTATGTCAGAACGTTTCTGTATGTAAGGCTAAGGGCAGTTTATTGTGAACATGAGCCAACTAATGATAGCGACCTCTCGACTGTGAAATCACGGAATAACAGTGTTACTTTGAACTGTTCGGCTCGTGCTGGGGATTTATGTCAGAAAGTTTCTGTAAATGTAAGGCTAAGGGCAGTCAGTTTATTGTGAACATGAGCCAACTAATGATAGCGACCTCTCGACTGTGAAATCACGGAATGAGAAGAACAGTGTTACTTTGAACTGTTTCGGCTCGTGCTGGGGATTTATGTCAGAACGTTATCTTGTATGTAAGGCTAAGGGCAGTTTATTGTGAACATGAGCCAACTAATGATAGCGACCTCTCGACTGTGAAATCACGGAATAACAGTGTTACTTTGAACTGTTCGGCTCGTGCTGGGGATTTATGTCAGAACGTTTCTGTATGTAAGGCTAAGGGCAGTTTATTGTGAAACATGAGCCAACCAATGATAGCGACCTCTCGACTGTGAAAATCACGGAAGAACAGTGTTACCTTGAAACTGTTTCGGCTCGTGCTCGGGGATGTATGTCAGAACGTTTGTGTAAGTAAGGCTAAGGGCAGTTATTTGTGAACATGAGCCAACCAATGATAGCGACCTCTCGACTGTGAAATCACGGAAGAACAGTGTTACCTTGAACTGTTCGGCTCGTGCTGGGGATGTATGTCAGAACGTTGTGTAAGTAAGGCTAAGGGCAGTTTATTGTGAACATGAGCCAACCAATGATAGCGACCTCTCGACTGTGAAAACACGGATGAAGAACAGTGTTTACCTTGAACTGTTCGACTCGTGCTGGGGATTTATGTCAGAACGTTTCTGTAAGTAAAGCTAAGGGTAGTTTATTGTGAACATGAGCCAAACCAATGATAGCGACCTCTCGACTGTGAAATCACGAAAGAACAGTGTTACCTTGAACTGTTCGGCTCGTGCTGGGGATTTATGTCAGAACTTTTCTGTAAGTAAGGCTAAGGGCAGTTTTATTGTGAAACATGAGCCAACCAATGATAGCGACCTCTCGACTGTGTAATCACGGAAGACAACAGTGTTACCTTGAACTGTTCGACTCGTGCTGGGGATTTATGTCAGAACGTTTCTGTAAGTAAGGCTAAGGGCAGTTTATTGTGAACATGAGCCAACCAATGATAGCGACCTCTCGACTGTGAAATCACGGAAGAAACAGATGTTACCTTGAACTGTTCGACTCGTGCTGGGGGATTTATGTCAGAACGTTTTCTGTAAGTAAGGCTAAGGGCAGTTTATTGTGAACATGAGCCAACCAATGATTAGCGACCTCTCGACTGTGAAAATCACGGAAAGAACAGTGTTACCTTGAACTGTTCGGCTCGTGCTGGGGATTTATGTCAGAACGTTTCTGTAAGTAAGGCTAAGGGCAGTTTATGTGAACATGAGCCAACCAATGATAGCGACCTCTCGACTGTGAAATCACGAAAGAACAGTGTTACCTTGAACTGTTCGACTCGTGCTGGGGATATATGTCAGAACGATTCTGTAAAGTAAGGCTAAAGGGCAGTTATTGTGAACATGAGCCAACCAATGCAATTAGCGACTCTCGACTGTGAAATCACGGAATAAGAACAGTGTTACCTTGAACTGTTCGGCTCGTGCTGGGGGTTTATGTCAGAACGATTCTGTAAGTAAGGCTAAGGGCAGTTTATTGTGAACATGAGCCAACCAATGATAGCGACCTCTCGACTGTGAAATCACGGAAGAACAGTGTTACCTTGAACTGTTCGGCTCGTGCTGGGGATTTATGTCAGAAACGTTTCTGTAAGTAAGGCTAGGGGCAGTTTATTGTGACACTATGAGCCAACCAATGATAGCGACCTCTCGACTGTGAAATCACGGAAGAACAGTGTTTACCTTGAACTGTTCGGCTCGTGCGTGGGGATTTATGTCAGAACGTTTCTGTAAGTAAGGCTAAGGGCAGTTTATTGTGAACATGAGCCAACCAATGATAGCGACCTCTCGACCTGTGTAATCACGGAAGAACAGTAGTTACCTTGAACTGTTCGACTCGTGCTGGGGATTTTATTTCAGAATGTTTGTGTAAGTAAGGCTAAGGGCAGTTTATTGTGAACATGAGCCAACCAATGATAGCGACCTCTCGACTGTGAAATCACGGAAGAACAGTGTTACCTTGAACTGTTCGACTCGTGCTGGGGATATATGTCACAATGGCACGTTGCAACGGTCATGTCTACACACTCTCCCTCTCTTTAGTACATTACTAACTTGTAAGTTAATAGAATATTAATATGCTGCACTGAAAAATATTGCTTTCGTTAAATCATAATGTCGTGCAGTCTTAAACTTGAAACTACTAGTTTGAATCTTGGAAATGAACAAATTCATTTCCTGAAGCAATATTTCGTGTGGTATAATAATGCATTTATCAACGTTTTATTGTGGTATTATATTAAGGTGGAGTACATAAAATATATGATTCTACATTACAAGTTTCCTATTATTGTGGTTTGAAAAAATTCTGATTAAAAATTTGATCCTGTCTATTGAATAAAAAACGTGTTATATTGCGTGAGATACTAAGCCAATAATACTGAATGGTTTTCTAAATTTGTCTAAAGGGAATGTTTGAGCTATATGCTACTATTATTTTTCATAAACATAGTCTTAGTATCTAAAGTCGTAAGCATCTAATTAATAACAATCTTTCTCGTTGCTTTATCCTGTATACTTAATATTTGCCATGACACAATGTGGAAGTTCGTACCTAGCACTGAAAATTATACTATCGTAATTTTTAATAGTCCTGTTACAAATAACAAATTGGTATTTTAATGACGCCGTAAACGTGTTAATAATGAAAACTTTGCCGTGCATTACACAGTTAAAAGATTACATTACGTTTCTATTGTTTCTATGCCGATTGTTATGTTTTTGTTTATTATACTTTATGCTCCTTTATTCAGATATTTTTGATTTAAGAAGCCCAAAATTATGAATCTTTCGCTTATAAAATTTGAAGAATTGACTCAATATACACCTGTGAGCGTCATTAAATTAAAAAAGCATCTCTTGGTTAGGCATCACACGTTAAATACTACCTGATTTTAAATAACAGTAAAACGTTAGTAATTATTTGGGAAAAAACTTTGATGTTTTCAAACATGCTAGATTGGAATATCTAATTAATTACAGGTACTGATCAGTTCTAACATGTTTAGACATGCTACAGAGACAGGATTGAATGGCGTACTGGGGCTGACTATTCCAATCATCTATGTCTAATTGGAACACTTGTGGGACATTTTTGTTAACTCTGAGTTTCTAATGTCCAATATTTGTACTGTCCCTTCCTGCCTAATATTGTATGGTGAAAGCTAATCTGGGAAAATATTGCTCATTGAGTTGCTGATCATCTACAGAGCAAGAATTCTCTCATCCCTCATGTATTCGTGTCTTCATTCTCTTCGTGCAGATTTTTGAGGAACTATATATATGCTGATGAGTATTTGGAATTATTATTTCAAGACATGTTCAAAATTCAAAATGTGTAACCTTCATTTATTTATTTTGTTTGTATTCATTTACTTAGATTTTTCCCTCCAAGTATTATTTTGTTCCATTTTCTAACAGTAGTTATGTTACATTCTTATATCGTACTGAATTCATATAGTAAGACCAATATCATATACAGTTATTTTGTTATTTAAAAATTATATTTGTATATAATATAAGATAACTATTTTCTAGGCAGTAATTTATTGGGAACTACTGTTTACTTTTAATTTTATAAAAGTTTCACGTCGATAATAATGCATTCCTGAAGTTTCATGTATATGTCATGTATTTCATGTAGTCGGCAACCACCATGTGCTCTTTTCTATAGAGAAGTGGCTGAAATAACGTTGAATGTATTTGATATTTAACAAAAGTTAAATGGTTTAACTATTTTATTATGATGAGTTTAATGAATTAATTTTGGTAAATAATATACAAATGGAAATGTTTTGTCTAACGAAACAATTAATATACTTTATTCGGTTCAGTGTCCATGGAGTTGTGAAAAGGTTGGGTTGTGCAAAACTGAATATTATATGTCTATATTTTCATTTACTGTGCATCACAATATTATTGTGAATTATACAGGAATCGATATTGGAAGAGCGACCCGCTAGATATAGGTTTATCAAAATATAACTTCTAAATAATTGTTCTAAAAAGTAACAAAATAATTCACTCCTTAGTCAAATAAATAACTTTTACAATTTAAACATATACTGATGACAGTAAATTTTAACTTCGCCCCTTGTGCAAATCTTACATTTAAATTTAATAAGAATTGACAAAATAAGTGTAATCAACTCAACTCTTAAAGTATAGAGTTCCTTTGTTCAAGATACAAAAAGCTAAGAGGAGATAAAATACTTGCTATGGGTAATTACTATAGTGAAAATATATTTAAAAAAAGAAAGAATTACTTATTACAGTTTTGTTTTGAAAAGTTAATAGTTCATATAATTTTATGTTTGTTTATAAAAGATTAATAAATAACTAAAGGAGTTTATACCACATATGTACACACACACACACACACACACACACACACACACACACACACACACACACACACACACACACACACACACACACACACACACACACACACACACACACACACACACACACACACCACACACACACACACACACACACACACACACACACACACACACACACACACACACACACACAAACACACACACACACACACACACACACACACACACACACACACACACACACACACACACACACACACACACACACACACACATACACACAGGAACCCATACTAAAAGAAGAACATACACCCATACAATTTTGATAAATATTACAGAATACATTAAATCTTAATATCAAAAACAAGGAGAATTTTATGCAAAGTAAGTTTACAACACCTGGAGTTATAAAGTGAATTTAGCTGGTGACTTTACAATAATGGAATTTATTCTTTTGAATCATGATTTAATATGAGATTGAGAAGAACCTTGTTTCGTCAAGAAATTTATTAAAAAAAACACGAAGTTAATCAACATTTTAGTTATTAAATACAGTCATACATTTTATTATTTGTGTTAAATTGATGAATCTCGATTTTTGCAAAAGAACAGAACAGTCATTTACTAGATGATGACCATTCGAATATTGGATGGCAACCAGAACTCCCAAAACTTCAAGGATCAACATTGCCAGTATTAAATCCATACTAAACCGACAAGGATGAATGGAAGACGAATAAATGTCAATGGAATACACAAAGTAAAACTGTACTTGAACTCAAGTAAGATCTACCCAATTTATGATTCCAAATCTTTCAAAATTCAAACCTAACATGCACCAAAACCTTTTCTATGTTGGACATATTTTTTTTATGTGCCCATGGCAGTATATTCACGAAACCCTGTATCATACATGTGACATATAAACTCAATAATAATTGTAAATCAAACGTTTATTTATTTATATCAATAGCTAGTTAAGCAAGGGCAAAGAACGAGTCAATAAATAAATAAAGCAAAAGACAAAATTAATAAACTTATATAAAATTAGTATGGATTTTAAATTTATGTTAGGTACATGGCATTTTATGCCAAATGCGAATTTATTTACTATAATGTAAACCGATAGGTTTTATTTCTAATACACTAATTACCACTAGAATTAGAAATGGTAAAATTTCTCTTTTTAAATGTTTTAAGGTTTGTAATCAGCATCATTGTTTTCCACTACAAATAAAACATAACTGAGTATGAATAACTATTACCTTATTGTTTTTAATTTCAAGAAATAACGAAACAACTTTTTGCTTATATAACTGTATCTTAAATATTTGAACCAAGGTTTGAACTACTAAGCGATTTCGAAGTGAATTTTGAACGCCAAATGTGTGTAAACTAATTGAGAAGTGGTGATCGTGATAGCTGAAGAGGTGTTGAAAGTGGCTGGTAGGAGAGGAAAGGAAAGCTGTGGTCCGGGGGTGAGTGGGAGCAGAGGCGGCAGCAGTAGTCAGTCTCTGGTCGGACACCGTCGTGCAGGATACTCGTACATTCTCCAGCCACCAGGTGAGCTCCTCACCCACTATTGTCTTCCTTTAAAACTCTTCCTTTTGTTTAATATGTTAAAAATCTTATTTATTAAAATAAATAGTGACCGTATAGATTAGTATTAATTATCTAAGCCAAATGTAACAAGATTGTTGAACACAATGCTGTAGTCTAAGCATTTAATTTATCCTTAATGTTATCGGAACAGCTTAAACTGTAATTTTCCGCATCAGACTGTGTGCTTGTATCTGAAATTGTAAGGATACATAGATATTATTGGATCGTTTTATGAATCATTGAGTGAAAGTTTGTAAGTCAATGTTTGAACAGTGAAAGATAAGTGTCTTGCTGGACAGCGTGGCCGACGGTTGACGAAGCGACAGAACTGGTCGTGTTGAGTATGGAAAGACGTGTGCAGGTTTTTGTGTCCGATGAAAGACTGAGAGGAGAGGTTGAGTAAGAAGCGAGATTGCCTCAGTGGTGGCTGTGCCCATCAAGGCTGTCTGTACCTTGGTCTGTCGTAGATTAATACTAGAGAGAACGGAATGACTGCATCTTAGCGGCATATTTATTGCAACAGTAGCGGCTGTGCCCATCAAGGCTGTCTGTGATAGATTCCTACCAGAGAGAACGGAATAACCACATCTGTAGATGCATACTTAATGCACAGTGATGGTTGTGCCCATCAAGTATGTCTGTGCCTGGGTCTATCGTAGATCTGCACTAGAGAGAACAGTATGAATGCATTTTAGCGACATGTTGATTGCACAGTGGCGGCTGTACCTTCAAGTCTGTTTGTACTTTTGTCTGTCCTAGATCTGCACTAAAGAGAACGGTATGACTGCATCTTAGCGACATGTTGATTGCACAGTCGCGGCTGTACCTTCAAGTCTGTTTGTACTTTTGTCTGCCCTAGATCTGCACTAAAGAGAACGGTATGGCTGCATCTTAGCGACATTTTGATTGCACAGTCGCGGCTGTACCTTGAAGGCTAACTGTACCTTTGTTTCGTAGATCTGCACTAGAGAGAACGGTATGGCTGCATCTTAGCGACATTTTGATTGCACAGTCGCGGCTGTACCTTCAAGACTGTTTGTACTTTTGTCTGTCGTAGATCTTCACTGGAGAGAACGGTATGACTGCATAGGACCGACATATTGATTGCACAGTGGTGGCTGTACATTCAAGACTGTTTGTACTTTTGTCTGTCGTAGATCTGCATTATAGATAACTGTATGACTGCATCATAGCGCCATAATGATTACAACATTGGCGGCTTTACCTTCAAGGCTGTCTGTACCTTTGTTTGTCGTAGATCTTCACTAGTGAGAACGGTATGGCTTCATCTTACCGACATATTAATTGCACAGTGGCGGCTGTTATTTCAAGGTTGTCTGTACCTTTGTCTGTCGTAGATCTTCACTATAGAGAACGGTATGACTGCATCGTAATAAGATATTGATTGTACAATAAAGCGGCTGAGCCAACCATGGTTGTTTGTGATATATTCGTACCAGACACCAAGTTATAACTGCATATGTTGTTGTATATTTATTACACAGCAGCCGCTATGCCCATCAAGATTCTATGCGTCTTGGTTTAACTTTGATCAGTACTAGAGAGAACGATAGAACTGCATCTGCAGCTACATATTTAATGCCCACTATCGGCTGTGCCCATCAAAGCTCTCTGTGCCTTAGTCATTCGTACATCCTTACTAGAGGGAACGGTATAACTGGATCTTAAGCTGCATATTTATTGCACAGTATCGGCTATGCCCATCAAAGCTCTCTGTGCCTTAGTCATTCGTACATCCTTACTAGAGGGAACTGTATAACTGGATCTTAAGCTACATATTTATTGCACAGTATCGGCTGTGCCCATCAAAGCTCTATGTGCCTTAGTGATTCGTACATCCCTACTAGAGGGATCGGTATAACTGGATCTTAAGCTATATATTTATTGCACAGTATCGGCTATGCCCATCAAAGCTCTCTGTGCCTTAGTGATTCGTACATCCCTACTAGAGGGATCGGTATAACTGGATCTTAAGCTACATATTTATTGCACAGTAGCGGCTGAGCCCATCAAAGCTCTCTGTGCCTTAGTTATTAGTACATCCCTACTAGAGGGAACGGTATAACTGGATCTTAAGCTACATATTTATTGCACAGTATCGGCTGTGCCCATCAAAGCTCTCTGTGCCTTAGTCATTCGTACACCCATACTAGAGGGAACGGTATAACTGGATCTTAAGCTACATATTTATTGCACAGTATCGGCTGTGCCCATCAAAGCTCTCTGTGCCTTAGTCATTCGTACATCCCTACTAGATGGAACGGTATAACCGGATCTTAAGCTACATATTTATTGCACAGTAGCGGCTGAGCCCATCAAGGCCGTCTGTAACTACACATTTATTACATTATAGAGCCTGTCCATTGTAGATCAAGGAGTACAAAATGACATAACTGCGTATGTACTTAACTAAGTTGATTCACACGCAGTGGCCATCACGTTTGGCTGTACCTCATACCATAGTAGATGCAGATCATGCGGACAAAATAGTATAACTGCATATCGACCTGTATATTTTGTTTCACAGCAGTGGCCATCACGTCTGGCTGTACCTCGGTCCATCGTAGATCATGCGGACAAAATGGTATAACTGCATATCGACCTGTATATTTTGTTTCACAGCAGTGGACATCACGTCTGGCTGTACCTCGGTCCATCGTAGATCATGCGGACAAAATGGTATAACTGCATATCGACCTGTATATTAACTAAGTTGACTCACAGCAGTGGCCATCACGTCTGGCTGTACCTCGGTCCATCGTAGATGCAGATCATGCGGACAAAATGGTATAACTGCATCTCGACATGTATATTTTGTCTCACAGCAGTGGCCATCACGTCTGGCTGTACCTCGGTCCATCGTAGATCATGCGGACAAAATGGTATAACTGCATATCGACCTGTATATTTTGTCTCACAGCAGTGGCCATCACGTCTGGCTGTACCTCGGTCCATCGTAGATCATGCGGACAAAATAGTATAACTGCATATCGACCTGTATATTTTGTCTCACAGCAGTGGCCATCACGTCTGGCTGTACCTCGGTCCATCGTAGATCATGCGGACAAAATGGTATAACTGCATATCGACCTGTATATTTTGTCTCACAGCAGTGGCCATCACGTCTGGCTGTACCTCGGTCCATGTATTCATGTAACTGCATCTATAGTTGTGCCTTTCAAGACCGTATTTACCTTGTTCTATAGTTGATCCTGTCAAGAAAATAGTATTACTTCATCTGTAGCAACATATCTTGTTGCTCATTTGAAGCGGTATTCATCAAGGCTCTTTGCACATGGCCTCTTGTATATACTAGAAACTGCATTTGTGTAACCGCTTTTACATACATTAATGCGTAGTGTCTGTTGTTCCTGTAAATACTGTCTATAAATTGACCTGAGGCAAGTCTGTGTTGGACAATCCCAATAAAGTTATTTTCAATAAGTTTAAATTTTAAACTTTTACGCAGATCTAGATTTTTGTTCTCATAATATAGATGAACCACCATATTTAGAGCACAGTACCACAATGCGAAGAGGCATTTCACAAAATGAGAGTGAAGTATTCTATGGACCATTCAAATTAACCTCAGAGCAACACTGAAAAATACAATTTCTGTAGAAACTTGAGGATATATATGTAGTATAGGATTATACAATATGCCATTTATAGACTGTTACAGAAGAAACGCAAGGATCATCCGTGAAATTACTTGGAAATTATATTCGAATGTGGAATGAGATTTAGCTACTGATCCGGACTAATAGCAAGGGAAATGTCAAGGACTGATGAGGTCAGGTCTGGACTGAGATATTTCTGTGAGGTACTGAGGTCACGTACTGTACAAGTACAATGCCGTGTAACGGGCTGAGGCAGAGGCCAAGGCGGGTGACTCGCTCAAGGCGACTCGGCTCAGACAAGGCCCGTTGGATCGTTACAGCCACCGAATACACGGTTGACGGTGGCCAAGGCTGTGGCTGATAATTAAATGACGTTCCGCGGAACTAATGAAGGATCGAGAGTAGGCCTACGATCTTAGCTCGGCCACAGTCTAGAGTGCAGTACAAAAACTGATAGAGAACACACGGTGGTGGCTAAGAGAATGCTAAAACTACCAGAAACATGGTTCAATTTGATACGTCTACGGCGTCAGTAGCAGCAGCAGAAAAACTAATCGTTCTCTAACGATCCAGCTCTGTTCTCTTAGTGTTCCGTTTATTCCATACATGCGTGGATTTAAATTTTACATATATATTAGTACACCCGTTATTTTAAGTATACACTGCTTGGCTGAAGACTCCCAGCAGTTACTGCCCATGGAGGTTAAATGGAGCCAGAGATACAATGCAAGTTGTCTTTTATATGCGTTTCCTTAGTTGGTAATATATAACACACACTATTTATATATTTATTCACACTACAACACTGAAAATATAAATTATTAATTAAAGACTAGGAAACAATTATAAGTTGAATGTGTATGATTTATGTATTACCATACTGGAGTGCCTGTCCGAACATGCGGCGCGTGGCTCTGCATGGTGCACTACTTCTTTTGCATTATCATCAAGGCGGGTTACGTTAATAGTGGAATGTAGGGGCTCTTCACTTGCACAAACACACTGCAATTTAAAATTGTAACGCAAAAATGTTGCATAATAAATTGCCTTATTTCATACAACTTGTATTGTTGAAAACACCGAATTGTTATATAATCCGGTTTGTTCCATATTTGTTTAGGAGTGAATAAAATTAATTAAAACGGTGCTTCAGAAGCGTTCCTCTGGGATTAGATAACTTGTGAGGAAGTCATCCTATGCCTCTGAGGATATGTCATCGAAATTCTTTCTGTCATCTCCAGATTTATATGATTGCGCTGCAACATCTATTAAAGCTCTTTGATTAACCTCTTGCTTGGCCCAGAGTCTATCTTACTTGAAATTAGAATGCGTTTATTGTTAAAGCATTCGACTCTGCTCAGAGAGACATCAGCATCACGTCAGCTACCGTCAGACGCTTTTTATTGGCTCAGCGTCTATGGCGATGGCGGTGCTGAGAAAAATACATTCTCAAGTGATTGGACGCGTTGCTTCACTGGATGTCGGGAAGGCATTGTCAGCGACTTTGATATTGCGTTTTTGACGTGCCGAACAGTTTTTAGATTACGTTACTACTACGCTACTACTACTACGTTACCCTTATGAGCAGAGCTCCACGCAAAGGGACACGATGACACTGTGTGTTGCTTTGAAGGCCATGTCTCAATATGTTGACTGTACGATTGTATGACAGCGAGTCGAGTGTACGACTTTTTCTAACAATATACTCTTTTATGTTGAGTCGAGTGTGGTTTTCAGACAAAGGAACAGGCAACGTCAGCTCAGGGTTCGTCTTCTGTCCGGGTAACTGCAGTGTTTTGCCTCTTGTCCCGGTGAACAAAGTTAAAAAGTCAAGGTTCCCACATTCACTTTAGGTGAATGCGTATTTAATCACAGTCTGTGAATGACAGCAAGTTTATGTGGACATCAAGATTGAATTGATACTGAAAAGGTGGGGAGATACATAAATTTATAGGTGATTGGATAGCAACGGCTCCTTCGACACTCCTGTAGCGCTTGAAAATTATTGTTGAGCCAAATTCTTAATCCCATCTATTGTGCTTGGTAAAATAGTGTTGAGAAATTGATGCTCGCTTGATCGTCACTTTCTGGGCAATGATTGTAGCTGCCGAATAATGTGCGTATGCCTTTTACCATTCTGGTTTGATGCTTTGCAATCATCTTTAGTCGATACAGGGACGTTCCGTTCAGAGTGGATCAGGAAGTGGATCGACTGTCTTCAATTTAAAGAGAGTCCGAATGTCTGCCTAAGCTGCACATGAGAATACTTGAAGTCCCGGGTTGGGACTGTGTTCAGTTTAAATCAGTTGCATCCTAACAATATATGAACGATAAGATAGGACGCAATTCGGATGTCCGATCCTAGTCAGTTGCCATTGAGTTAGGAGCTTTGGGGAAATTCATATCTTCGCGCCTTCTACTGTACTAGGTCCAAAAACTTAGCATAACATTTCTGGTTTATTTCAGTCTACTCTCGACTGAAAACTGTTAAAGTATTTCCAAAATCACTAACTTTAATATTTTAAGAGGTATTCATTTTATCCTGATACACCTACACAACTTTGCCGGTCCAGTGGTTTACTTACGTTTATACCTCGTCAACGTTTTACGGGAAAGACAGTTTTATGAAGTAAATTTTTGAGCGGACATTTAGACACATAATCTTGAAAGTTTTAAATTTTTAGCTACTGATATTTTTTAAAGTTATGGATATTTCTGATATTAGCTGCTGGTAATTCATCACATAATAGATGTAGGAGTTTTAAAAGAGAAATGAACTAGCAAGACCTTTCAAAACAACAAAAACGAAAGGATGTCAATTTTGATATGGTAATACGAATTTCATTTTTCATATATTTTTATTCGTATAAATCGATGCGTTTACATTGGTAATAACTCTATTTCTCCAGAAGATTTGTTCCCTATGTTTAATTTAAAATTGCTTGTATATTATGCTCATATTGAATATTTTATATCATTATCTCAAAAATGCTTCCCCGCTCTATTAACTTATGTGAGAATTAAAGAGTATAGACTAATCACTCCTAGTTGCATATCTATTTTTTTTTATTTTGATGGGCAATGTACGTACTAATCTATATATATATATAAAAATGAAACTGTGCGTGTGTAACAGCATCACTCACAAACGGCTGGACGGATTCGCCTAATTTTTTTAAAATTTGTTCGTCTTGATCTGTAGAAGGTTATAGGATACTTTTTATCCCTTTCCCGATTCAGGATTCCTCCCCACTGGTTACAGAAATACCCGTAAGAAATGCATTGCAGCAAACATATGTTATTAAGTGAAAGAGTCTTTTCAAATTTTTAATCAGCTGTTCTTTGTAAACATATATAATGCGACAAAAAATTGTTGTTATTTTTGACAGTAACTAAGTAAACATAAATATTTTTGACGTTTCTATGTAAACAAACATTTTTTGACATTTACAACGTGTCACAAATGTCAAATTTTTGATAAACGTGATTTGATATCTTTTTTACAATTTCCAAGAACAGTGTTATTTTCCATCAGTAATTCCATCCGACTTGCCATTTGAATTTAAGAGACTTCAGTTCCCCGTTCGACTTGCGTTCGCAATGACGATTAATAAGGCACAAGGACAATCACTTAACGTCGCAGGAATCCATCTGGAACCCTCATGTTTCTCGCACGGTCAATTATACGTCGCTTGCTCAAGAGTCGGAAACCCGAAGAACCTTTATATTTATGCTCCAAATAATACAACTAATAACGTTGTTTACCAAAACGCATTAAAATAAACAAAAAACTTTTATAATAGATTTTTATGATATGCTACGATGTATTAGTAGAGCAATAAATTAATTGGAAAAACGTATAATAAAATTAGTATTTCTTTTCGATGCTTGATTGATGTAGCCCTCTCTACTGCCACGCGAGCGGAGCCGCGGGTTTAGGCTAGTACTATAATAAACATCTGTAATTCTTTTGAACTGTCGCCAATATAAAAAGTACAACGTAAAGAAAGAGACTATTTTTGGTGTCTCACATAATTTGCACAGACGTTTATTTATGCGCGTATATTCCTGACATACCCAGTTTCTCAATAGTAAATTATGATGTAAATATTCTAACTTAGGAGTAAAAAATGTGATGCTGACTCGACACCAGGAATTGGCACAAGCCACTGTGAAGGTGTGTTGGAATCCTTGATGTAAGGGGCTCTAGCTGCCCATCTGCATACAATGCTGCGACCTCACGCCCAACCGCTCGACCACGTAACCGCGCGACGCGACCAGGCTCCGGCTCCCATCAGTCGTCCTGTCCTTGTTTATTTGGTAATGGAATTACATTTCCTACCTTCATTGTTTCGAGGCTATTTTATTGTATATAGTCCCTTAAGAAATAGAAATTCCAGACTATTAATCAACCTATAATATGATTTTTTAAATTTAAATATATCATAACTGGATAGTTGGCTTCACATAAAAACCACTTCATGTTTCAATTTATAACGAAAATAACTATAGTCTATTAAATACTGTTCTTATTACATAAAACTACATTGTATTGATGTGTTTACGTAACATCAGCACTCAAAACAAAACTCCACAATGAAAAATTAACTTTAATATAAGTATGTGTTTAAAGATATATAAAAATTTTTGCTATTACAACCGATGATTTATTAGTGATATTTTCTGCAACGATCCTTGCGTTTTGTCTGTGAATATAGTGGGATGACAGGTCACCAGTCTCATGTGCGTTAAAGTCTCCAGTCTCATTGAGAGATCGATTCTAAACGTAAAATTCTGATTTGCTGGTATTAAAATAAGAGTTCTTTTCATGGGTTTCTAATATAAATATCCAGTTGTAAGTATATAAAATAGATCAAATATTGATTAGCTTTTTGAGCACAATTCACTTTGACGAATTATTTCAATTTGTTTTGAATTGTATTAAAATGTAGTGAATATAATTTCTTCTTAGCAGATATAGTAAACAGAACAACCTATTACTACAAAAATGCAGTATAAACCAATTAACTTAAGCAACTGAATTTAAGAAGTAAAAAACTATCAATGTACAAGGTAAAAATTTTGAATAGAGTTTTGTTCTCAATTTTAATTTAGTTTGAAATGTATTACCTTTTCTACACCCCAGTTCGTAAAATTTCCGGATTGTCAAGCTCTATAACATTTATAAACAATGATGCACTTTTTACGATTGCGTATTATAGGTATCCTTAATACTACCATTAATAGTCAAATTTGTTTTAAGAAAATAAGAGAAAACGTCACATCTGATTACTATAAATCTATCTTTTTCTTTCAATTCAATTCTCTTTCCTTTCTCAAGAAAATATAAATGTTTCCTTAGATATATACTCGTAGAAATAGCTTATTCTGAGGAATATTGAGGGGGGGAACGGATTTCTGTAATGAATTTGAACAGTTGGTCTATTAATTATAACCAACATAGAACTCAAACAAAGCAAAGTGACATTTAACAATCTTGTCAACCTATGAACACAAATCGACTACGGGGACTGTGAATATGTCAATAAGATAGGAATAATAATAATGTATGGGATACGGTAAGAAACACAGGCGTCGTAGTTTTTTTTTTTTTTTTTTTTTTTTTTTTTTTTTTATTTGTGGAAGACCGTATACATATTATATGAAGAACACTGGTGACTGGCCGATCGATCTGTAACTAAATATTGGGTGTGTGAACTAAGAAATCGATGAACTTTATTAATATATATGAAATAGGAATGGGAATCACACACAATGGTAGTATTTACATAGCGAGTACTGATCTGGGAGAGAGTATAGGCCGTGAGAACTGAGAATATGATGGGAATATTAATTATGTATGTGAAACAGTGGGTGATCTCACACGAGCATAGTCGCTCAAACGTGGCGGTGAATCTCTACTGCAATATGGTGCGTTTGCTTGTATCAGTATGAGAGCGGGTAATTGCTATGTGAACTGAAGATATAATGGAACAACTAATGATGTACTATGAGACGCTTTACAGTTGCAGTGAATCTCTACTGCAATGTGGTACGTTTGCTTATATCAGTATGAGAGCGGATAATGAACTGAAGATATAATGGAACAACTAATGATGTACTATGAGACGCTTTACAGTTGCAGTGAATCTCTACTGCAATGTGGTACGTTTGCTTTTATCAGTATGAGAGCGGATAATGAACTGAAGATATAATGGAACAACTAATGATGTACTATGAGACGCTTTACAGTTGCAGTGAATCTCTACTGCAATATGGTACGTTTGCTTGTATCAATCTGAGAGCGGGTAATTGCTATGTGAACTGAAGATATAATGGAACAACTAATGATGTACTATGAGACGCTTTACAGTTGCAGTGAATCTCTACTGCAATATGGTACGTTTGCTTGTATCAATCTGAGAGCGGGTAATTGCTATGTGAACTGAAGATATAATGGAACAACTAATGATGTACTATGAGACGCTTTACAGTTGCAGTGAATCTCTACTGCAATATGGTACGTTTGCTTGTATCAATCTGAGAGCGGGTAATTGCTATGTGAACTGAAGATACGAGTATAATGGAACAACTAATGATGTACTATGAGACGCTTTACAGTTGCAGTGAATCTCTACTGCAATATGGTACGTTTGCTTGTATCAATCTGAGAGCGGGTAATTGCTATGTGAACTGAAGATATAATGGAACAACTAATGATGTACTATGAGACGCTTTACAGTTGCAGTGAATCTCTACTGCAATATGGTACGTTTGCTTGTATCAATCTGAGAGCGGGTAATTGCTATGTGAACTGGAGATATAATGGAACAACTAATGATGTACTATGAGACGCTTTACAGTTGCAGTGAATCTCTACTGCAATATGGTACGTTTGCTTGTATCAATCTGAGAGCGGGTAATTGCTATGTGAACTGAAGATATAATGGAACAACTAATGATGTACTATGAGACGCTTTACAGTTGCAGTGAATCTCTACTGTAATGAGGTACGTTTGCTTGTATCAATCTGAGAGCGGGTAATTGAAATGTGAACTTAATATGTAATGGAACAACTAACGATGTACTATGAGACGCTTTACAGTTGCAGTGAATCTCTACTGCAATGTGGTACGTTTGCTTGTATCAATCTGAGAGCGGGTAATTGCTATGTGAACTGAAGATATAATGGAACAACTAATGATGTACTATGAGACGCTTTACTGTCGCGGTGCATCATCATGGCAACTTTTGGTGTGCTGTATGCATGTACTGGCTAATCGACCTCATTACAGGAATATTTAAGCCTGTACTCAGACCGGATTATTCGGACAATTATATCGGGGCCTTAGCTCCCAGGAGAGCCAGGACCTGGCCACGCCACATGTCTATCCGAAGGGACAGCGTTGACGGACGAGGTAGCTCAATCTAAGTACTGTAATACTATTGCAGGTTAAATGTGTAATGTAGGTCAATAAAATTTAAGAAACTGTGACTATTACTTTAAAAATAATAATCATATTTTTGATTTCACAACCTATAACGTATTTATTTTTACCATGCGTTTAAGCTTAAAAGTCTATCATAGTTTCTGCGATCAAACAACAACTCCCTCTACACTTTCGTTCGGTCTGATCCGATTAATCATAACTGGAATACCGATACGAAAGATTGAGAATACGAAAGATCTTCTATTGAGAATAAAAATAAAATTTAAAAACCTCTTGTGCACAATCACATTTAAAAATAATTTCAATCAGACTAATAGACTAAATATTATACATTTTTATAGTTTACTAATATAATTAAAAACCATGATTAAAATGGTCAGATTAATAATATTCTTTCCGTACTTATTTGTAGCAACATCTATTGAATCTTACTATAATTAAAAAAATAATAAAATGTTGTCGACTGGATAATGGGGGGGGCGAAGCGGTGTGAATGGGGGGTGATGGCCGGACATGATGGGCCCGTTAAAGCTGAGTATGGCCCTGGGTATATTTAGCGAGAAGTTACATATGTAAGATGTATAAATCTCACGCTTAAAATATTAGTTTTATTAGTCCAACAGCGTATTATGCTCCTATGAATGAATGTATCACAGTTTAATACAATAAACTAAACTTCACGGCATATTAATTTAATTTATGAAAGTTTTACTATTTATCGTGAGTATGTTTAGTTTAATTATGATGGACTATCAGTGATTGTATTGAGACAAATATCGGTACGAATAATATTTCAACTCATATGACGAAAATTGTAATTTATTTATTAGTTTTACATATGTTTAAAAATTCATGTAAATACATGAAGTGCTGTCAGTCGTTACATAAGTAGTATCTGGTACATACCTTACACTTTTAAAATTTATGAATTAATTACACAAATAAACTAAAAGATATATGAAATACGTATCTAACACAAACAAACTGATTGTGTGAAATTCATTTAAAAATCATCATTACAAATTCGGTCACAGAGTAAAACTCCTTGCTTATGATGTGATACCATTTACGGGAAACTCTAAAAGATCTCACGCTGCATTCACGCTTCAGATGGATTGGGGGGGGGGCATTGACAAGTTTCATAGCGGGGTACAAATAACGATAAGATTTTTTAATGAAGTTGTTATTTTTTCGATGTCAAATTGCTGCTTATAAAATTGTTGAAAACAGAAGTATGATAAAATATGTTCAGTGATTTAATCGATTTAAAACATGTTTAAGTTCTTTTGCCCATGTTCAAATATTATGCTTGGTGAAATATGATTTAAGAAATAAAATAACGTTTAAAAATTACCACTGCCTAGAGCAGATTAACACGTTTTGATAGTTCTAAAAATAACTCACAACAAGAGTAAAAATATCGACACGTGGAAAAGAAAGTGAAAGATAGGCCAGTGAATAGATTAACCCACAAAAACACGGTCCAATTACCAATGAGTGTTATAATTACACACTGGTGAGTAGCGGTGGGGGGGGGAGATGTCGGCACGCGATCCATCTCACGTGGCTGGGATATGGAGATTTTGCAAAAGAAATTTATGTAAAATTATGTTGTTATAGTGTTAGTAGTAAAACTTGTTCTAGTAATAACGTTGTAATAAAACCTCCTATTACAAATATTAAAAAAATGTACCTGTAGTACGGACATACCATGTGTATTTAAAATACTTTTATTTTAGCTTATCTTTGATAACGCTTACCGTTGTATGTTTTCTAAGATTTCGTAAAAGAAATGTATGTAAAAATATTGTTTTAGTGTTAGTACTAAATCTTGTTCTAGCATTAAAGTTGGACTTCATGATAAAACTTCCCCTTTGCACAGTTATTAAAAACATGTAATACGGATATACCGTGTGTATATTATACTCATGTTTATCCACCTCTCACCTTCCAGGATTCAAATTATATCTCAGTTATTAATCAGGGTAGATAAAAACTGGAAACAGGCGGGCTTTGTATCATATAACGTGTTTTTATATTCATTTTTAAACGTCTGGTAAGGTTTTAAGGTGTATTTTCTCCAGTGTTGAGGAAGAAGTACACGAAAGCGGAAACACCATGACACGAATGAACACGATCGCTGTCATAATTTTACTTTATTGCACTAAATCCTAGCACAATTATTGTAATTCGAGTTTATACGCTAAATCCATTAATTAAAATAATTCAGAATAGTTGCTTCTCATTTTTTACCCTTTACTAGATTATTTGGATTTCAAAATATAAAACCACTTTTAGTAATGGAGTAAAACATCGAAAATTATTTACATTGTCCTTAAACAACATTTTATGTTGTAATTGCCATTCATTTTACTCCATTTAAGGCAAAAATTGAGTGTTGTATATCTACATTTTTATAAACATTTTTCAACAAATCGATCCCCAAAACTAGCAATGCTTTAAAAAATATATATTTCTATATGACAGCAACGTGATTGTGAATATTATTTTTCTTCCGACTTAAACAAAAAGTGTTTATTAAATATTTTATATATATATATATATATATAAATATTATATATATATAAATATTATATATTATATATATACATACATATAAAATGATTGCGTACCTAATTAGATTGTTTGCTAATAAATTATCACAATTACACCAGATCAGTTTATATGGTTATAGCTAAGTTTTGTAAAATAGCTCCTAGAACAGAGTTAGTTATAATTGTTTTCACCCGAGGCTTTGTCCTCTTAACTCCAAAAGTGTTTATTATCAGTCCTGGTTAACACATAAAGTATACAACTGAAGCCAAATTTTGTCAAATCTATTCCAATAAGGAGAGATCCTTAAGAAATCCTTATTAGTCGCTTGATACTTATTGAATCTACCCTCGCTCGCTCCCTCAACTCATGCTTAATTATAACAAAAAGTCTTGATTTGGGAGCTTTGATTAAGCACAATAAAATCACTACGGCCAATTTCGTTAATATCGATTCATTGTCAGTCTCCCCCATTTAGAGTCATTATTTAGCAATGTAGAAGTACGCCACATCAAGTAGGCTTTGCTCAAGGGTTCATTCCAATCTCGAAATGTCCTACAGATAGACAAGCAATCAAAATTTATCATTTATAATGATAAAGTATTATTATTTAGTAAATGATATACTTTAATGACGCTCAGTCAAATCCCATGGATAGACAGACATATATGCACCTTCATCGAACTCATTCTTGTCTGCATAATAACTAATTCTTTCATCTGTAGACCTTATACAGATGAAATAGATCTCGATATATCCTGGGGATAGTTTATGAAAATACTCGCCAACAATGTATCTTCAAACACGATATTACCTTTGTAGAATGAGTTGCATGCTAAATTTCAAGTCCACAGTTTAATTCGTTCTTGTAGCGGAAAACCGGTATAGAGGCAATACAGGCAGAAGACGAATTTTGCCAAAACCCTTATTGATAGCTAATGTACCAAAATATAGTAAAATGTACCAAATTTCAAGTTTATACCACTAATTCATTCTCGGGACATCACTCTGGGTTACATGCTTTACATGGAGGGACATGGAATTGCACATAGACTAAATCTTATCTATATACAAACAAACTGATACAATAGAGTATCGAAGGGCCTAATAAAACTTAGGCTAACAATCTGCAACATATCCTATATTAAAATGTCATATGAATGAGTTCAGCCTGTTTACAAATTTGTTTATTCTATAATTTTCTAGTTGCTTTCATTGTTACTCATAAGCCCAATCATTCATTAACGCTTAGACAAATTCCATGGCTTCGTGCAAATTTTCATATCTACAGGTCTGTTCTTTTTCGAGATATATTGTTTATACACAGATAGAAAAAATAAGGTTTTCAGCCCTCGAGTGATAGACTTTGTTAACGTTTAGTGAGTAATTTCGGGAAATGGGTTTTATCGCGGTACTATGCCCTCTTGGAACCAACTGGAAACTCAAGTTTACTGCTTACGTATGTGCTTAAATTATCCTTCTTCTCGCATTCTTAGCCTAATATTTTTACTTGTTATTATTTTTTTTCAAACAGATGAGTGTATGTTTTACTATCTCGGCCCTTGTTAATATAATGAAGAGTTACTTCCAAGATTTTAGATACTTTAAGAAATAGGATGATATAAAGTTTATAAATCAATGTTGAAAATGTTATTCATTAATACACATTAGTGTAAACGACAGGCAGTATTCTTCCTTCACCAAAAAGAAAAAGTGTTGGTGATCTCAAGTTAAGTAAAATTAGAAATATGTCATGTTAAATATTTTAGGTTGGTTCTGTTGTAACCTACATAACAGAACTAAAACATGAATGCTGATTTCATTGTCTAATTAGTTCATTTTGGGTATTTTAACCCGTGAAATAGCGTTACAGTGTAATTATTAACCTTTTACGGCTGCAGAGTTAGGTAAATCTGCGAACGTTGTGTTGGCAATGCAAGGGAGAAAGTGGTTATTGGAAAAGTCAAGGACGTCAGACGAGTTATGCAAAGCGACTCCAACACGTGAGAACGTTTTCGTTTCTTAGTTTTTTTTTACTATTTGTAATTAAGTATAAAATTATATCAATATATAATTATGTGTAATTAAGGTACATAAAAGACATTTTTCAATGCGTGCAAGATATTACATTATACTAGATGCATCGAGAAACACAAAAATGTCAATTTGAATCTAAGTGTATGTACAAAACATTCTAAAATAAATTAAATTATTGAAAACTATTATAAATTTCAGACATAATTGAATCATATTTGGTGGCATACACCAAGGATAACAACACCAGAAGAATAAAGCTCTGGGCAGAACTAGATTGAGAGGCATTGGGCCTGTATCCTTGGCTAAGTTCCTTAATTACTTAATTATTGTACAAACTTTACATAAGCGTTTAAAATCATTTTATTTTTGCACTCAAATTGGCGAGAATAACATGGAAAGTGTATTTTAACACCTAACTAAAAAAATCCCCTTATAAAGCTAAAATTCAACTATTTATTTTAATCAGTTTTAACTACTTTTATCTTAGTCCAACTTTGGTGTTTGTTATTAACAGAAGTATACAAGAAATGCATGGGTATTGCCTTACCAAAAGGAATGCGATACGAAAAATGTACTTAATTATTATTGAACTGTATACAAGTTCAACATGTATACAACATGTATACAAGTTCAAGTACGTGTCACTACAGAAATTAAAAAATATATTCAATTTTAAAATACTACAAACATAAGCCCTTGAAGAGAATTCGTTTGGTAACAGTACGATCTGGATCTGTTTCTATAAGTTCAATCACTCTTTACGTTCCGAAATGATTCTTGTTTGAAAATAAAACAAATTAACGAATTAATTCCAACAAGCAAAATATTGTGTTAAACCTTAGAGTATAATACTACAATTTCTTAATTCAAGTTAAATTTATTCCTACTTCATAATATTTAATCCATATCATATCAATAATTAGTTAAGAATTCCGCAAGTTTGTAAACAAAACTTGTACTACATACAATCAGCAACAAGGCTTGAATTTCTATTGCGTTTTATAAAGATTTCAAACGTACCTGAAAATGTTATATTCCTGCCGGATTAATATAAAATTATAATGAAACAAATCTGTTCGCTAATTTTATCATAAATATTTAAAAATCTAATATAAAACAAGCAAAGTTTTACTCTCATAAAGCTACTTCCATCTTATATGCGTGCAATTAAAAGTAATCAGATAGTATTTTATAATCAACATAAATTAAAACAGAGAGAACATTTAAGATAAGGAAATGTTACATGGAAAGCTCACAGTTAAGGAAACAGGAGTTTATCGGACATTTGCCATCATTATGTGATACAAAACAATCGGTAACACTACGTTGCGAGATCTGCAATCCCCCCTTCCTCAGGGGAATAACTATCCTAACACATCCGATGTAGGTTAATACTCCGAAATACTTCTTTACAATCCTTCCATTGTCCAAAACAAACTTCAAACAAGAAGTGCACATTTATTCCCAACACAAATTCGCTATGTCTATCTCTCTCACGTGAGGTTTCCGGACGAACTGTTATGCATTTTTTGCAATTAATTTCTTCGAGTATGTCTACGTGGGTTTTACTAAATAAATGTATTAAGACAACATTTAATTGGGAAGGAAGTTAAAAGAGGCTATACTCTATTCCTAGAGAGAACTAATACTATATTGCACTCATGGTAAGGCCCAGTCGTTATTTTTTAAACGGTCTACGAGTAGTTATGAGGAGTTCCACTATAATGAATTGACTTTATACACACATGTATGTGTGTCTAATCCTTATTGTTTTGCAGATTATAAACAGTTAGAATAGAATACAATCATTAATGTTTACATACATCATTGCATAGAATACATCAAACTCCTATTTGCGATGTAAAAGAGAATTTCAATGTTCTTAAGAGTTATTTAAGCTCAGTCACTAAAAGCTTAAGAATTTTTTATATCTCTGATACTAAAGAAACCAAAATAATTGCTAATAAAATAAGAAAAAGTTCAAAAAATATAATTTGTGTAAATAAACCTTATCCTTACAGTTACCATGTTGGATTCAACATGTTAGTTGTCTCATCAAAATTGTTCTTAAAGTACACACTGTAATTAACAGTCTGAGCAGAAGCGACACATGTGCGTGTCTGTGTGAACGTGCGTGAAGTTTGTTATATTACTGTAGACGTACTCTGTACTGGTACAAGAACGTGCGTGAAGTTTGTTATTGTACTGTAGACGTACTCTGTACTGGTACAAGAAACGTGCGTGAAGTTTGTTATGGTACTGTAGACGTACTCTGTACTGGTACAAGAACGTGCGTGAAGTTTGTTATTGTACTGTAGACGTACTCTGTACTGGTACAAGAACGTGCGTGAAGTTTGTTATGGTACTGTAGACGTACTCTGTACTGGTACAAGAACGTGCGTGAAGTTTGTTATTGTACTGTAGACGTACTCTGTACTGGTACAAGAACGTGCGTGAAGTTTGTTATTGTACTGTAGACGTACTCTGTACTGGTACAAGAACGTGCGTGAAGTTTGTTATAGTACTGTAGACGTACTCTGTACTGGTACAAGAACGTGCGTGAAGTTTGTTATGGTACTGTAGACGTACTCTGTACTGGTACAAGAACGTGCGTGAAGTTTGTTATTGTACTGTAGACGTACTCTGTACTGGTACAAGAACGTGCGTGAAGTTTGTTATTGTACTGTAGACGTACTCTGTACTGGTACAAGAACGTGCGTGAAGTTTGTTATTGTTATAGTACTGTAGACGTACTCTGTACTGGTACAAGAACGTGCGTGAAGTTTGTTATGGTACTGTAGACGTACTCTGTACTGGTACAAGAACGTGCGTGAAGTTTGTTATTGTACTGTAGACGTACTCTGTACTGGTACAAGAACGTGCGTGCGTGAAGTTTGTTATAGTACTGTAGACGTACTCTGTACTGGTACAAGAACGTGCGTGAAGTTTGTTATAGTACTGTAGACGTACTCTGTACTGGTACAAGAACGTGCGTGAAGTTTGTTATAGTACTGTAGACGTACTCTGTACTGGTACAAGAACGTGCGTGAAGTTTGTTATAGTACTGTAGACGTACTCTGTACTGGTACAAGAACGTGCGTGAAGTTTGTTATAGTACTGTAGACGTACTCTTTACTGGTATACATACTTCTGCACTATGGCGATCTAAATTAGGTCATTTCCTCTAGGAGAATTTACTAAAAATAAATAGGTTAAGGTTTTGCATGTATTGATTAATTTGGACCCCACAAGAAATTGTTATTTAACCTACTTTAAGTGTGAATATTTATAATGTCGTCAAGGATAACTTGGTATTAGCAAGCAGACACGATGCGACGTTCCGTTAGGTTTTATATGATGCAAGACAGAACGTCGGTACGAGGAAACAGTTACAGACAAGTACTCCTTCAACTTTAGGATGACTCATCGACAACAATGATGAATACTGGTAACGTAACAGAACTATCCACTAAAAAACTGATGTCTTTTAAATAACTGTTTAATATTATTAAACATTCAAGGCGAAACAGTGAATATGGTTAATATTAAAGTCTTTCGCCTTTCATATAGTCATACAGTACTGAAGTATACAGACATACTAACTTGTGTACATTCCACACGTTGTCGGTTTCTGTTGATGGTATCTCAACAAATGATAACGATAAGGGTTTCCTTAGTTTTGCCAATTTACATTTAAACTTCTAACTCCGATAAATTTGCGTTTGTTTTTAGGACGAATTCATACGGAGAACTAAGATCGATTATTTCTGGACATGTACACAATTTAGTGACTTGCAACCAGTAGAAGTTTTTCAGTTTTGAGTGGAACACAAACCATGCGGTTTCCGGGATTGACTATTCTAATAGATTGCTGAAATCTGCAACTGCAAACCAAATTCCATAGCTTATAACCATGTCTCGCTTACCTGAACACCTATACATTGATGGGTAAGTGTGGATGACAGACACTCAGATAATATACCCTTCCTCAGCTACCCTCAAACTCTACCTGCAAGTGTTATTAGACCATGACGCAAGTGATATGCGTGATTCAGTTCAGGATACGGTGGATATGCTTTCATTCGGGAATTTTCATTCTGTCACTTCTGTGGAAATTCATGTGACAAACGACATCAATATTCATCATATTTATGCAAATTGATGTGTAGCTCGTTTCTGAAATGCCTAACATTTAATACATGGAAAGAGTAAGAAATTTTGATTATTGTATATGGTAATGAGCACCCTGGTGAGTATGAAAGTGCAGTAAACCCCCGATGTGGTTAACAACATGGGGGGAAGGGGTAAAGTTGCAAATAACGTCATCAACTGTACTTTTTAAACTCTTAGGTTTTCACGTACAGGAACTACTAATTTTAATGAAAATATACGGTTTTTGAGATTCTATTATTTAAAAACAAGTTTTATTTTTTAAGACAAACATTGACATTTTTAAAATCTTTTCGTTGATTATCCGTCTATCTGTCTGTTCTGCCATGCTATAACATTTGATATAAATAAAGGTCCTAGAGATTTGGAATTTGGTACATAGTAGATCATTCTTGTTCCAATGAGGAACTCGAGTCTGAAGTTTTCACATTGGTGTTATGGATAACCATGAAGGCAACGACAAAATTGCAGAATAAACAAGTTCGTAAGCAAACCGGGTACATCCATATGACACTTCATCTTGTGAAGTAGTAACACTAATGATCAAAATACTTTATTGGATTGGTTGACTATCTTTCGTTGCGTTTTGTAGGGACCTTCGATACTCCGTTATATCGCTTTATTACAATATAAAAAAGTAATACATAAATTTCTATATATTTAACTCATTAAAATAAACAAAACCTAAAAGTGATATGATTCTCTTTCCAGTTCTATGCAATGACACGTTTCATTCAATGTGGCTGTGCTATGCTTTTTTGACATTAATATTTAATAATAACTTAATATGATATAATAACTTTAATACCTTTCATTGAATAATTCACTTTAAGTTTTTCTTTTTAATAGTAAAATGTAAAAAAATAAATGTATCCTAACCGCAATAAAATGGTAAGAACATTTGCACAAGCTATCCCACCATATTATTAGATCTTATTTGAGAATTGTTATATACATCAGATTTGATGTTTTTAAAGTATATTTCTTTTATAAATGTATGAATATCACGCTTTTTTATAGAATTATGCCTTCTCAGTTAAACGCATGTGCATTTATAGAAATGCAGCTGCACTAATAGTAGTGCAGCTGCATTTCCACGGTCGCCATAGGTCTGCTGGTAGGGTTGGTCTTGTCATTAAAAGCGTACGTAAAACCTCTTGTTTGCAAAAAAAACATTAATTTGTCATAGAAAATCCTTTATTTTACCGTTTAGACTGTTTCCCCAAATGCTAACTTGCCCTCAACTTATATCCTATACATAATGTCCTGACTTTACTCGTATAACAATCTGAAAATGTATGGATAGCTGGCAGAATGTTATATGATTTCCAGGTGTTAATGTTGAGGCAATATGACAAACCAAGAAATCGGTGTTTTGCTGTCTTCCGCTATCCACAAGGGACCTTTTATTATGTGCAGATAGTTCCAGAAATGTATTCCTAAAAATGACGTCACTGCCATGTTACTTAGCTGATGCATCAAGACTTTATCAAAACCTGCGTTGAGGATTAGACGTATACATCAGCTTCAACATACGTCCATTCATTCACGTAGATTGTATCTTGTAACTGTATCATTCCCTATTTTTGTAATGAGAATCTTTAGAAGACTTCTTAATGTACTGTCGAAAGTTGCTAGAGATAAGGGAACACACTTAACCAGGTTTATCCTTGAAGAGGTTAAGCTTTTAAATGAAACCCCTTTAAATATTTTTTTTAACATGTCACTTCTTGCAATATGTTCCATATTGTCATCTTTTCTTCGTTTATAGCTTGTTCCATAAACTTTATTCCACGTCAATACGATGGAAGGTGTGAAAGGATAATAGGATTTCGGAACATATTTTGTTGTAACATATAAGGACGACAAATGTCCGAAATCCTGTTATCCTTGTAATATTTCACATAATTATACATAATAATATGACAATTTCATATCCTTATCATCAGATGCTCACTAATACTACTCTAAATATTTTCGATTCCGAAGAATGATCATCCCAATTTTCGGTCTTTTGTCTGCAGTGAATGTATGAGTATCTTAAAGAGCTATGATATGGCTTGATAGTTTCAAAACACTGAAACAAACTTAGATTGCACCACTACTACGATTGTACTTTTCATAGATACATTACGTTTTGTAAACCGTGATGAAACTGTCGTTTCAACACATTGAGAACCCGGGCTTTCTTTTTATATTCCAAACACAGGCCGTTGAGATACTCGTATACGGAGCAATACCTGAGACACTGAGTCACAATTTTACGCTGAATTACATAATTACCCGAAAACCGTGATAAAACCTTTCGAAGACCCACGTGTTCTCGTACTTTACAGATTCACTGTTGAAGTTTGAACACTGCCCGAGGAACTCCATTGAGATACATAATTAATTAGCGTTCATCGCCACTCGTGACTCAAACGATCGAGTCTGATATGAAACAAAACCCTGAGTCTCCACGAATGTGCCCGACAAAGACGCTCTCATAACCCACGACGCCCCACTGTTAGCGGTGAATGACTTCTGCGAACCCCATTTGATTTAAGGTATGCTCCAAATAGTATCAAAGAAAGCGATCTGAGAAAGTGATTTGAACCGTTCTACTGCCTCTGACGCTGACGGGGAGGAAGTGATAATTTACATATGAGTGGTGAATGGCTTCTGACAAAGACGCGTCGTGTGGAGAAATCGGAATCAGTTGATTCAATAAACCGTTCCACAATGAGTGGATATCCCACAAATTACGAGCCATTCTACGATAACTAACTATTCAAGGTAGTGACATTACTATAAATTGCGTCATTCTTTGACCTACAAATAATATGAATATACTGAAACACCACCTTATTGAGTTTTAAAATTTAAAACGGTTCGAAATCTCTTGATATCTTTCAATACATCACTGACTACATGTTGTTGAAATAAAAAGCATATCTTAGGTTTTCTTATCTGTAAGAGACTGTGACAGCTGATTTGCGATTGTCAGTGGTCCACAAAGAGTTAATAGAGTGTTCTACATACTCACAAATATTTTAACCTTAAAAGGTATGCTTCAAAACTGTGTCGATTACACTTTTTCTGAATTAAGATCTTCAGAAATACCTTTTATAGTGGCTCTATAACCCAGCTGAAGTTCCTTGTTTATTACCACGTTTAGTTGCGTAATTATAACCTATTATCGTGATCGGAGGGTTGAAGGATTGTTGAGTGGGGGGAGGGGAAGGAGGTCAGGAGTAGCTTGCTGGTGCTGGTGCAGGCGGAGTCACGACGGAGATGAGCTGTTGTGACAGACTATTGTGTAATGTGACTGTTGTGTCGCAAACACTTACTGCAGTTTAGCGGTGCTTGTGCTCATACTTGTAGTTTGCTCGACCAGCGGCTATCCTACTACAATACGTACTGACTGTCATTAGAACGTTCAAAGAGCATTTCAAAACAAAGATTTATGTTTTCGTAATCCATTGTATGAGTTGCAATAAATATTAATAACCATTGATAAAATCTGATCTATTTTTACGACTAGTTTTTCATTTCAAAATGAAAATGTAAAGCTCAGATATCACGAGAACTAATACCAGGTGTTTCAAAAAGTTTCAAACAACCATGACCCCAACTCTGAATTTTGACGATCGAAAATTTTCAAACGTTCTTTGAGGATATTTAATAACGACACCTAAGAATTCCTAATGGGTTTGCAAAATTACCCCCTCCCACCACTCTTTGATCTCTGAAAAGGGATTGGGGGGACAAATTGTAAATGGGATCATGCATAGATTTTTACTTGAAATTAAAGATCCCCAAGTTAATGCCTACATTTTATTTTTTATCTATTAATGTAAAAACTAATTTTTAACCAATATGTCTTAAGAAATACAGCTTGAACAAAGATAAACAAATGCGAACTTCAATTAGATCCTATGTTTTAACACGTTTTGAATGCTAAGAGATTCTAATTAGTCAAGAAATATGATATGGTCAACGCAGTCAAATGCTTTGGAAAGGTCAAGAAACCGACTAGCAATGTGTGATACTGACTCTCTTTGCCCTGTACAATCATATCGATCAGATTTGTTACTGGGTCGATTGTCGATTTACTCTCTCTGAAACAATAATGATTGATCTCCTGGAAGCTGGTTGTGTTTGTTTAAAAATGTTCAAAAATTGTTTTTTAATAATTTGCTAAGAACGGCTAGAAAGAGACAGACCAAGACTTCTTTCCTAAAAATTGACAGATTTCTTTTCCTAAAAATTGGACGCACTTTAGCAACCTTTAGGAAAGAAGAAATTACCCCTGTTTGAAATGATAAGTCGACTATTTTTGTTAGGTTGTCCCACAGTATGAGTTGAGCATTTTTTATGAGCCACATCGATATCACATTCATGTAATTGGATTTTTCTGGCTTGGAGTTGTTGAATTATTTGATGAACCTCTTTCTCAATAATTACAGGAGCCAGCGCGAATGATGCGCTTAGTCATGCAATCTTCATGTGATGACTTGGCTGCAGGAGATCTAACTTGTTACCACAGACCAGAGCGGGAGATCCCCTCAAGGCCAGAGTGATGAAACTCTGGAGATCCTGAGACTTGGAGAGTTCAAAGTCATCCCATATAGCGGTATCAGCTTGCCCCTTATTCTTGTATACTGACCTAGCCTAGTAAAGAACTGCCAGTCGATCTAACCTGTGTTTAGTAATTTGACGTTGTAGGTAATTACTGGTTGAGGGTCACAATGTGCCAGTACCCGGGTACGGGCATTTATACACCACCAACCGGGGTCGTAGATTCAGTCTGACGGGTATGACTGTCATATCTTATGATTATGGTTTTAAAGAAAGTGTTGAATGCTTGAGAGGTTGTTTGTGATTTTTTAAGTTTTGGCTGTTCTTATATGTTACTGAGGGTCTGAATTTAAGTATGTTTGTTAGCTTAGGATGTTTGTGGAGTTTTAATGTTTTGCACACTTACAGGATATACTTATTTAATTTTAACCTGCAATCATCTCTGTGAATAGCTCTAATCCGTGCAGTCACGAGCAAAGTCCAATCTCAGTGATGTCAGAGCACCGGCAGACCGTAGAAATGCAGATTGTCCTGGCAGTTGGCATTGAGCAGTAAAGTCCACAGCGGCTGCCGTGGAATCCTCCGGTGAATCCAGGCGGTACGGGTGATGAAGTGGTCTCGACACTTTCGAGTCTTGGGTAATGGCGACGAGAGATAACCATAACAATAATTGTTTCATTTGGTGCGCCGATAGTTTTCGTGATGTAGCGCCTCTTCACTTTTCTCTTCACTTTATAGCTCTTTGTTGTAAATATTTTACACTGTTAAAATTACATATGGCTTTCCAGATGTTACAATTACAAACGTCTTGAAGTAAATCAATTTTAAATAAATAGGAATACATATGATAAAATGTCAACAAAAACGATAATAGCAAACAATAACGTCTTCACTAAATTCTTCAAACAATTGTATATTTCTTAAAAGCTTGTTCACTCCAAGCCAAAAAGCTTTTTCAGAAACATTTTTTAAATTTTTCATACCTATCATACTATCGATCGTGACTTGTGTAACATATACAACCCACCAACGAAGAACTGCTTGATCAAGTATTATACTTGGTGATAGATCATGGGGCTCTGCAGTTACGTCAAAAATATATTGTCATCTAATATAAGTACTGAAATGTTTTATTTTGTTAATATCAATTTAATATTCGCCAGTTTGGATGCATTTTAATTGCATTACTAAGGCTCATTCCTCAAATCAAAACTAAATTTGAAATGTTATGATTATTTAAAATTATTACTTTAAAATACGTACCGTAGTGTCATTGACAGCTCATTGCGCTGTTGGTCCTTGTCTTAAAACAGATACACTTTTATTTACAATTTTTGAAGTATACAATAGTTCTATAGTCTCTAAGTGATGGAAATTGTAGAAAATTAACGAATGAGTAGTCCCCAATGTATTAGTCTATCCAGCATTATGTAAATGCACAAGAAGACGTCAAGCGAGTTCAATATCTTGATTGAAAACGGGTTTCACAGGGGGATCAAACTCATATCAATAAATAAAGAAAATTGTATCGATTACAAAGGAATGATATCGCGTTCAAACAAAACGACCTCGCCAGGTTAGCCACACGCGACTAAGTCGGTGCTAGTTCTGCTATTGTCGACTACAACGCTTGGCGATTCCATGCCCTCCAGTAACGAAAACCAGTTTGAGAAACAAAACAGCTCACTCTGATTAACGACATTTTTGTTTCAAGGTTCCCGATCTCTTGTCGAGCACCTCCGATACTATAGATATCGTGATACACACACACACATGAAGGCACGTAACTGTGACGTTGTTGCCAACCTACCCTTCCAATCCTAGTCCTAAGCAGACATAGAGTTGAGTAGGGTTGTTTCTCGTACAACTGTATAAATATAAAAAATCGAATAAAGTTATGTGGCATTGAGTCAGCAGCAGCAGCAGCAGCAGCTAGATATGTTGCGATGTGGGTCAGCAACTTGACCTTGAAGCCACGCCCTCGCAGCCGACCTGCTCCTGCTCGACTGGTTACTCACACAAGTTTCCATTTCTTCACTTTAGTACGACTATCACTTTTCTACCAACTAATAGTTAACGAGCGGATAACAAGACACGCTGTGGTGACGGTGAAGCCCCTTCGGTTTACACGGCTAATTGGTTCGCGAGCTCCGGCTGGCTTATGGCTATTTTTAACATATGCAAGTCCGTCTGCTCATGGGAAAGCACCATACTTATTACTAACACGAGTGAATGTACCCATCGGTAAAACAGCTTCTAGCATCTCTATTAGTTACTTTCTAATTAGTACAAAGGCGAAGGCCTAGCGTAAAACTCCGATGTCGAACACTAATCATATTACTCTGGTTATTCTATTATCCACGAAGACGTATTAAAAAAAATACAAATCTGAAGAATAATCAATCAGTATGAAAGTATTTGTATAGTTCATAAGTAGAATTAAATTTATTAGGTGACATTCCTGCCTGTTGTTACATAAATACACACTTATGTTCACATATTTTTAGTTTGGAGATCCTGTCTGACATATCCATTGTTTTTTTTTTTGTGTGTGTTTTTTTCTGCTTTGTATTCTTGGTGGAAGTGACTTGGTTTTAATTGAAAAGACATTTTTCATACTTCCACATTAAATTTATTTTAATTTTTTAAATTTATTTTAATTTACAAATATCCATTGTTGTTGGTGGTGGTGGTGGTGGTGGTGTTAGACCGCTGTAACATGGTCAAAGTACGATAAATAGTTAAAACGGATTAGATTAAGAAGAGATTTTCTCCTATAATAATTACTAATTATATGTTAAACCTTTTTAGCAACTTATTTAATTCGCTTGAAGCATGTTCGTATCTAATGAAACGATGACGTAACTAGAAACTAAAATAACCAACATGTTTATTTTCCTGGGCGGTCTTCTCTGGGAATAGGCTACCTTCGAATCTATTTGTAAAAAAAAGGTCTAAAAACTAACACAGGGTATAATATTAATCCAGAAGTTGCGGATAGTAAAGGGTTTAAATTAAAGTTAAAGATACTGATTTCAGTTAGATTCACAAAAAATAGTTCAAGGAGAAGAAGAGCAGCTCTGACCGAATAATTCAATTTACGATACAACTCGGATACTATCCCAAAAATTGCATGGAATCAAAATATATACTGATGATGGCTAATTTAAATTAAGATGATTATAACACAACATGCAAAAAAATAGCCAAAATATTACCTTTGAGATGCAAACTGAGTAATCTGATATCACTACGCTATGCGCAAGCCTGCTTCCTTCACACACCGAGAACATTCTGATCTAAGATGTGTCATTGAGATTAACCATGCTGTACTGCTACCATGTTCTTAATATCACACATTATATTAGTACATACAAGTAAGGCGG
Organism: Homalodisca vitripennis; assembly: GCF_021130785.1. Lineage (NCBI taxonomy): Eukaryota > Metazoa > Arthropoda > Insecta > Hemiptera > Cicadellidae > Homalodisca > Homalodisca vitripennis. The sequence continues at coordinate 171,409,833 of NC_060210.1, forward strand.
TTAATTCCGATTTTAGTCATAACTGGAGGTTCTTTAAACATCTATGTGGCAAAAAGTTTGTATTTGACTTCTGGTTTGTTCCTTTAGTGCCCCTGTCAAAAATTATATTCAGTATTATAACAAAGAAAACGTATCTTTCCAAGTCCAACCACCAGAAACTGTAGAATCCGAGAGAAACATAAACTATTACTAAATAGTACTGATTTTAAATTTTGAGGTAATATATTATATATATATATATATATATATATATATATATATATATATATACGATTTATTTTTATGAATATGCATCCAAATTACTTGTTCCAAACAGTCCAATTGTTCCAAACTTGTGTTCTCGCCGTTTCGGCCCAGGTTAAAATTTTTAAAGTGAGATAATACTTCTGGTATTATGACGTGCGAACCAGGAGTTCCAACAGTGGTCTGGCACTGTCGGTGCAAGTCCGCCAGGATCTCGAGCACGTACAGCTCGAGTCCGCGGTCACCCAAGTTTCCTGAAGGCGGCGCCCGCCAAGGCCCGGCCCGCACGTTGGAAAGTGATTTCGTGTGATCAAGGTCGGCGGAGAGAGCTGGTCGAGCAGCCAGCTGGCTACGGCTACATTGTCTCCCAAGGTCGCCGACTGCCAATCTCCCCAGCCACTCTTCTTTACTCAGTCGAGTCATTTTCACTGTACGTGACTTGGGAAATTGGCGGAAACTTCAATATGGTGGCGTGTCTTACCCGGAGTCCGGACGTGGAAGTGTAAGTCCGCCGCCTGTCCGTCACGACGAGAGAGAGAACCTGTCATCTAATAATGCACTTCAAGGTGACAAAATGTCCTGCAAATTCTCCTTCCCATCTTCAAATAGTTGCCGGTATTCAAACCAAATATTTTTGACAACATTACATTGTATGGCAAACGTTAATTAATAAGGATATCCTAAAACATACTACAATACACATTCATAAATACAATCTTTACTATCACGTATCTTTCATTTATCGCCAATGCGATCCACTTCGAACAGCGGAGTCAGCCTTCTAATTGGGCCTCCCAGTTGAAAGCCAAAAAACCCACCTGCATTATAGAATGGCTGAAAGTACCAAGAAGCGTTTTAGGCGAGACTTTAACGCCTTAGGCGTTAAAGCATCTTTGACTGAATTGAACACCCGCTCCCGAGGGCAGGTGTTCATAAACCACCGTTCTGTGTCTCCCAGTTCGGTAGTTTGCTCTGCCACGTGTCTCATACATGTGTATGTCTCGGCCTCTGGTTGAGGCGCATTTATTCATACAAAACAAAGTTGTTTGCAATATGTAGAGGCATTGCAGAGTCAACAGCTGCAATTTCTTCAAAGCTTGCATGCAGGACTCTCTGAATTGTGCGATGATTCTAATAGCTTTTTTTGGATTTTAATAGTCAGAATGTGTTTTCACAAGCTCCCCAAAGGATAATAATGTGTATTAAAAGTAGAATTAATCTGTATTACAAGAAAATTAACTTATTGATAATTTGAAACTATTCACAAGTGTATGCTGTAAATCAAATATTTACTACTAAAAATAATAATTGCGTTTAAAATGTTTCAATATACAAAATAACAAAACCTGTAAAGTAAAATATGAAACAAAAACCGCAAAAGCAGATAATCAGAGACCTTCGCTGTGACTTTCATCGCCGGCAGACGAACCTTATACATCCGGTACCGCCACGTGGGTCCTGGCGCTCGCAGTACTTTCAGTTTCTTCTCACAGTCGCGTGGCAAGCCACTCACAACAACACGCTCATTGCTGTAATAGTTTATTTTTGGAGTTTCCTTATACACTTATTATTATTTATATTATCTATATATAGTTGTCAAAGTACTTGTGTACTCTAAACAGTGATAAAATATATTACTTTATTGAAAAATCAAATGGTACACATGTACACAAATTTAGTAGACTGTATTGAGTTGTGAAGAGGGGGGGGGAGAATTTTGTAAGAGACAACTCAAAAATAAATGCCCATTACAACTAAAGTCGTTATGTGGGATAATATATAACAAGCTCAACTATAAATTCTCAATAATCGGAGCTGACATCGTTTTCCAGCTACCATTAGCTTGATAAATATAATAATTGTCTGTTCTGTAACGTGTCTTCAGTATTGTATGAAGAACACTCTTTTTATTCCACAGTGTTATGCTTATTAAAAAAGATACAATATTAATCACGAAAGTTCCAGTAATGTTCGTCTCAGAGTTTAAAAAGTTTAATGAATGATGTAATATGGTTGTAAAAGGATTGGAATTCGAGAGAAGACACAGCAGATAATCTAAAAAAAGGTTATATAAAGAAATACTGGTTTTAAAATATTTTACCGTTTTAAAATTTTGATGTCAAATTTAACGATAGCTGACGGAACAGTAAAAACATGAGGCTTCAATAAAATGGTTCCAAAAAGACAGAGATAATTGTAAACAAAGCTAGAGAACAACTTAAATGAGCAGCCTATTTTGTAAAGCAGCCTTATAAAGTTTCTGATGTTTTGTACCGCATTTTGTATGTTATATACTAGGAGGAGTACGCCAGACCATGTGTAGCGTAACAGGCTTAGCTGGAATTTCATGCACAAATTCAAATCCATAGCTTATATGTCCTAAATATATCAAGCAAACAGAGAAATATATAGAAAAGAAATTTGGCCATCTCCATGACTGACAGGTTCATCATCCAAGTCCTATGGCGAGACACATACGATCACCCAAGTCGATATTGTCTATATGTAGTTTTACCTCATTTTGTGCTTTGAGATATCGCGTGGACAAACAGACAGACTGACTGAAGTGACATTTTTTAACGCTTTGTCAACAGTTGGCCAATAATAAAATAGAAGTTAATTACCGCTTTCTGAAATATAACATGGTTTAATCTCTCCTCAGCTATGACATTCTGGATTCACCTATGGACATGTCACCAACTGTTATATCTCACTAGTTACTTCAGATAACACTATAAATAGTTCGTTTAACTATATAAAACACGGTCATGTACATAGTTGACGCTCTCTGGTTACAACTCTGGAATGATGCAAGTTCTGTTGCTGCAGCTGAGTAGAGTCACCGCTGAGTGTTCTGCTTACTCCACGCCCAGCCGCATTGTTTTGTTCTTAGTTTCTCAATCCTCTTACACGACAAGATTCCGCCCAACTCAATATACTGTACAGCCATCAACAATCTATTTTAGATTGTGATACATTATAGAGAGTATTAGTAGAAATCCCAAAACCATTGACAATGTCAGATGTTGTTAATTTTGAAGCGGAAAATAAGATGTATCTATCACTCAGGAAGATAAAAAAAAAACGAATTTATTTGTAATACAGAGAAAAGCACCCTATTTTCCTAACTACGAAGCAAAATGCGTTATTGCTTTCTACGGGCACCGTATTCAAATTTAGTTTGATGATATAAGAATTTAAGAGCTTGTAATAATGAACTAAATACAAAGAGTACTTATCAAGACAAATGGATATTTCATCAGAAAACCATACAAAATTTAGTTTGATGATATTAGAATTTAAGAGCTTGTAATAATAAACTAAATACAAAGAGTACTTATCAAGACAAATAGATATTTCATCAGAAAACCATACAAAATTTAGTTTGATGATATTAGAATTTAAGAGCTTGTAATAATGAACTAAATACAAAGAGTACTTATCAAGACAAATAGATATTTTATCAGAAAACCATAAAATCTTGTGGAGTAATTTGGACATTTACCATGTTAAAATTGGTAGTGGACAAGATATTTTACACCTCTCTCATTAAAAGCTACATCCGGAAAAATACTTTCTGTGCTCGTGAGTTTTCTACACTTGACGTTTCCAATGGGTCTAACAGTCCCATGCACAGTTCTGCACTGGAATATTTTCTGCGATGAGACTGAATCATGCAAAACAATCGAGTCTGCATGAAATAGTTGTAATTGTTGAAAAAGTTGTTGAGATTAATCTGCTGAATGCGTAGCGTCTGTGGCGCCCGCACCCACCCGAGCCGTGTTGGAATGCACGTGACAAGATTACACAAGCAAGGCTGGGACTGGCCACATTCTTGACTTGTCCCTCGGGTTCTCATAAGCCACCGGACCAGGACCACTAGTTGCATAACATGGCACTGGCAGTACTCTTCTCTCTCCTACACCACCATGTCTTCATGGTGGACCTCTTCCCATAAACACGCATACGACACGGCCTAACATTCAGCCGTTGAAGAAGTTCTCTGTCATTTAAACCTAAAAGTGTGATGAATTGAGGAAAGAAAATTCCAGCCAGTTTGATTCTAGAGCCAAATAACATCATGGTTGACAATATTCTAAAGGTACTTAATAAAAACCAATAAAATTAATGATATCTAAATAAAAACTTCGGAACCATTTCGTGGATCTCAAAAATGTTTAGAACTCAAACCTCGGATATTCGAAAAACCAGGACCTCAATTCAGTTCCCTTACAACTTAGTCCAATAATTAGTGAGTAGAACCACATGATCAACACACCTACGAATGGAAAAGCGCTTCAACCAAGCAATATACTATCACTGGGTATTACAATGTTTTACTTTTCTGTTTTATTTCCCCTATTTTGTTTTGTTCTTATTCATCATTGTTTTCTCTATTTCTAATAATGTCCTCGTGCAAAATGTCACTGCCAGAGTAGTGGCCGTGTGTCTTATACAGTTGTAAATGAAGAGCTTGCTGAACTTTTGAGAACTCAAGTCACGTGATCAGGGACTAGAGAACCAATTAAAAAGACGATACGTTCATACAGGGGTTACTATAATCTTTACTATCTATATTTGACTCATGTTACACGTTAATAGGCTACTTCCTGTTATTGATCAGCAAGGGGGTTAATAATGGGTTTCGGTATTTGTTAATTGTTTACGTAAAACTAGTCGATTTCCTCACCCCTTCCGAGAACGCAATAACGTTGTCTAACGTTTCCTTGGCTTTGTTTATTACGCAACATCCGATAAATATACAGTAGCGATAAATGTATCACCATACAACAGTCAAAAGTACTAAATGCTGCTTTTAATTCATGAGTAATTTAGTCGTAATAGCGAATTATTATTAACCTAAAAATAAAACACCTTATACGTCATAATACACGAGGAACAAACTATTTAACATTTAACATTAGTATTTAACATTAGTACAGTGTACGAATAAAATGCTACAAAAAATTCCTTAAAATGTTAAATTAAGCTGAAACAATCGTTCAATAAACACAAGAAATCTGTAAACTTTTTTAGTATAGGCCTACTTGATCAGTTTCCAAATATCTGTGTTTTTGTTATATGGTTTACGTTATCGTATTAAGATTGTTATTGTTTCTTAACTGAGATTCACGTAATTATTATTTTATAATAAATTATACCCATGAAATTGAAATTCATCGAGTAAAGAGATAAAATGAGTCTTATCACTAATAAAAAGAAAGCAAGCGCAGCGGATGAAATCCGAGTCCGTTATCAGCAAGTTTCGGATGCTTGTGAGACTTTCTCCAGGCCGATTGCGCCACTCTGTCGCAACTCGCTATCGGGCTCCAGTACCGCTGCGGTTGTCGATTTTTCCCTCCATTAAGCACAACACCGGTCTATATTAGTCCCTTGAGTGTATAACAAGTAAACAATTATTATTATTCCAGTGGCCTAGTCTAAGTGGTACACTACGACATGCACCAAACTTGGATAGTTTTATCAGAACAGGTGTATTGAAAGTTGTGAAGGCTTGAATATTTATGAATATGCCGGAATCGTTATAGACCCCGCGAGATAACAAGACTGAAAGTTGCCATGACTAAACTTCATCGGTTACTTTTTAACCCTTTAGCCACCTCACAATTCGATCACCACCAGACCTACGGTGATTGACGGTAGATCTCTTTCTTAGGGGAAATGTCTCTATCGATTTCATGAAGACCACCTTTGTTTGGACTAAACTAAGCAGTGCAGTTAGTGCAGTTATACGCTGTATAAAAGAGAAAAAAGTAAGATTAAACAAACTGGTGGGCTAGTGGCTGACTGGTGCAGCGAAACAAATCCTTATTTTCTAACATACTCGCAGACCTTCAATTCTGTCCCAATTATTTACTTCATCTACTCTCAGGTTCTTCTTAAAATTATCTCCTTGTGACTTCAAATTTTGTACATTCTTGCTCCAAACAGAACTCCATTTAATTTGGGGTCAAAAGGTCTGATAACCCATCCTGCTAGCCAAAAAGGGGCTAAAATGTCTAAAAGGACAGCAAGGTTGCAATATATTTTTCACATGTTTATATAAGTTTGACCATGACGACATTGGTTAATTCCATAATAAGTATTTAAACTGGCTAAATGGAGTAAAGTAATTTCTACTTTGACTTTCGTTATGCTCTGTCGGATACTTCGATTCTTCGTTGATTGATTCGTTTATTGGACATACAGTAGACATAGACACATATTTTGAACAGTTGTCCAAATGTTCTCTTGTGATGAAGAAGTCGGACTTAAATATATGTGCAACGTCACGATTTCCATCGAAATACTGCAGTGTGTAGCCAGGTGTTCTTATTATCAACAAGCAGATCGTTACATGTTGTAAAACTATACGGCGTCAAAAGTTTAAACTATTTGCTGAATAATACATAAACATTTTGTATTTCTTCCATTAGATGGCACGTGATTTTAATGGAAATTCCAGTACACAATACATCGAAACCACTTTGAACATTCGACTGCCAGGAACAAGATAATGTCGCAGTGTAATGTACTGAGGTGAGTAGTAATTGTTACTGTTGTGTGTAATGTTCAGTGGTATGTGTCATGCGTGGGGAAGAGAATGTAACGCAAGAGTAAACGAAGTAACAGAGACAAACACTGGCTGTTGAAACCAGTTAAATACTCTATATCAACATAATAAATAACAAACTACAAAATATAGATTTCATCATTATACAGAGTATTCCAAAGATTTGGGGTAGTTTTGGATTACCGTTAAATATATGAAAATAAACAAAAACAGTTCCTATAACACTATGGTCTATTTCACTTCGTTCAGCGTGTGTATGTCTGTATTTTTAATTTTTTTAAATCTAACTCAAAAACAGTAGCGGCGTGATGATTTTTCATGCTTGTATGTCTTATTAGGATGTTACTTTCAGTCAACGTTTTCTACTTAGCAGCGTTTTCTTCACCCATTCCCAGCGTTACAGCGCATACGCATGTTTTGGTTCAGCAAGGGAGGGACTGAACAGCACTCTCACATCCGTCATTGCTTTCAGATCACGTAATAATTGTCACTGTCCCATCGCACTTGGATGCGAACGTCTGTTACGTTGTTCTGTTCGATAGTTCACACGGTCATTCTGTCCAAGAAAGCGTAGTCATTCTTAATTATTCCTTCATGTGTTTGGTGTTTGGTGTGAAGTAATGGTCGGCAATTGTTTATCTTTATCTCCCTCTTGATAAATGACGAATGGAAGAGATGGCTTCACACATTTGTATTATGTTTCTTCGTTAAAACATAAACACTTTACAACATATCAAACTAAATTCATCCTTATAGAGGGTGTTAAGAAAATATAGATGAATATTTTGGAATATGATTAAATAAAATTTTTAAAACACCATCATTTTGAAGCAATTAACAATATACTATATGTTTTATTTCACCTGAAAGTAACATCCTAATAAGACATACAAGCATGAAAAATCATCACGCCGGTACTGTTTGTTGAGTTAGAATTTTTTTAATTAAAAATGCAAACATACACACACTGAACTAAGCGAAATATACCATAGTGTTATAGGAACTTTTTTGTCTATTTTCAGATATTTAACCGTAATCCAAAAATACCTCAAATGTTTGAAACACTCAGAATAATGATGAAATCTATATTTTGTGCGAATTGCTAGTTGGTTATTTATTATGTTGATATGGAGTATTTAACTGGTTTCAACAGCCAGTGTTTGTGTCTGTTACTAGTTTACTCTTGCGTTACATTCTCCTCCCCACGCACGACACATACCACTGACTGCGTTACACACAACAGTAACAATTACTACTCACCTCAGTACATTACACTGCGACATTATCTTGTCCCTGGCAGTCGAATGTTCAAGGTGGTTTCAACAGCCAGTGTTTGTCTCTGTTACTACGTTTACTCTTGCGTTACATTCTCTTCCCCACGCACGACACATACCACTGACTGCGTTACACACAACAGTAACAATTACTACTCACCTCAGTACATTACACTGCGACATTATCCTGCTCCTGGCAGTCGAATGTTCAAGGTGGTTTCAACAGCCAGTGTTTGTCTCTGTTACTACGTTTACTCTTGCGTTACATTCTCTTCCCCACGCACGACACATACCACTGACTGCGTTACACACAACAGTAACAATTACTACTCACCTCAGTACATTACACTGCGACATTATCCTGCTCCTGGCAGTCGAATGTTCAAGGTGGTTTCAACAGCCAGTGTTTGTCTCTGTTACTACGTTTACTCTTGCGTTACATTCTCTTCCCCACGCATGACACATACCACTGACTGCATTACACACAACAGTAACAATTACTACTCACCTCAGTACATTACACTGCGACATTATCTTGTTCCTGGCAGTCGAATGTTCAAGGTGGTTTCAACAGCCAGTGTTTGTCTCTGTTACTACGTTTACTCTTGCGTTACATTCTCTTCCCCACGCACGACACATACCACTGACTGCGTTACACACAACAGTAACAATTACTACTCACCTCAGTACATTACACTGCGACATTATCCTGCTCCTGGCAGTCGAATGTTCAAGGTGGTTTCAACAGCCAGTGTTTGTCTCTGTTACTACGTTTACTCTTGCGTTACATTCTCTTCCCCGCGCACGACACATACCACTGACTGCATTACACACAACAGTAACAATTACTACTCACCTCAGTTCATTACACTGCGACATTATCCTGTTCCTGGCAGTCGAATGTTCAAGGTGGTTTCAACAGCTAGTGTTTGTCTCTGTTACTACGTTTACTCTTGCGTTACATTCTCTTCCCCACGCACGACACATACCACTGACTGCGTTACACACAACAGTAACAATTACTACTCACCTCAGTACATTACACTGCGACATTATCCTGCTCCTGGCAGTCGAATGTTCAAGGTGGTTTCAACAGCCAGTGTTTGTCTCTGTTACTACGTTTACTCTTGCGTTACATTCTCTTCCCCGCGCACGACACATACCACTGACTGCATTACACACAACAGTAACAATTACTACTCACCTCAGTACATTACACTGCGACATTATCCTGTTCCTGGCAGTCGAATGTTCAAGGTGGTTTCGATGTATTGTGTACTGGAATTTCCATTAAAATCACGTGCCATCTAATGGAAGAAATACAAAATGTTTATGTATTATTCAAAAAATATTTTTAACTTTTGATGCCGTATATATGACTGCACACGCAAGCAGTATGGCAACATATAATTTGGTTTCATCATTCAAAAACTATTAAAAATGTAAACTTATTAACTCAAAACTCTAACAAACAATACTTTACATAAATGAGTGAGTGAGTCTTCTATTCGACCATCCGATTTAAATATGGAATCAATCGATCTGTAGAGCGAGACTTAGTACAATCTAGTACTACTATACATATCGATATGAGATGATTAGCTTGAGGAGTTGCCAGTGGTTTAGAACACTCCAGGTACTCGGTTCAGTCAACCATTCGACTTGGATTAGTCTGAGCAACCAGCTATTTCTAAAACTAACATAAAATGCAGTTCAATTTTTTATAGTCAAATCAGAAAATCGGACATTTTACTTCGACAGAGTGAATAAAAAGTAGTTTGCTAATGCTTAATTATTTTTATGTTATAATTAGGTTATATATATATATATATATATATATATATATATATATATAAATATATACACATACACAACATATTTGTTGTATACACCCAGATTCAAAAGTTTTTAGGAGATGGATGCAACATTTTTGTATAACAATATAACGCATTAATTTTTTCTTCGTATTATTACGCTGGAAGCTTTTTTAGTTAGATTTAATATAAATCTGTCTATTTCAATCACCAAAACCAAAATCCAAATTCCAATAGAAAATCCAAAACTTTAATCTCATTCTTTCACTTTTTCATATCTCTTAAGGTTTGAAGATTGCGCCCATTCAAAGTTTGGAAAAAGAATCCAATTAATTATTATCCATTATATCGAAAAAGAAAAAGATGTTTAAGATGATCATGTAATCTACGGTAATCTTTGCTCTCACGTGTTTTTTATGTTCTCGTAAGATCTCCAGATTACGGGAGTACAAAGTTTTAAGCTGTATACAATATTGAGGGAATAATTGTGAACACGATAAACACCGTCGTTCTTACTAGATTCAGACTATATTTGGTACTTAAATATATGCAGTATTTGTATTTATTTCTTATGAGTACGTTAGCCAGTAAAATAATAAAATATTTTCATCAAAAATTGTAAGATGGTGGTCAATTACGTCTGGGCAAAAGTTTTATTTCGGGTACTCCAAAACATAAGTACTAAACTAATGCATCTTCAGTTTGACATTTCGAAATGACGGACTCATGTGAAATCTACCTTTCTTCCGACTGAGCCGGAACGGATAATTAAATTTAAAACCAGAATGGAACCATTTAGAACCAATATGTTTACGGTGTTAATGATATTTGTACTGCTTTCTGTAGTAACTATTATCGCTCTTTATCTGCCCAACACGTGTGTAAAGTTAAACTCGTCTTATAATTATGTGTAGATGATCCAACGCTGTAGATGTAACTGACGGAGCGATGAGCTTATCAATAGATTATGTAAATATTGGCGAGGAATGTATGAACATAAATGTCAAGCACACTTTCTACAAGTACGTGCCATTATCCGCTTGGGGCGGGGGCTGAGTCGCGGTGGCAGGCAGCATCCTTGCCTGCCACTTTCACTCTTGTAGTTTCATCTTATCTTATATTCACTAGCCTTGTCATTTTGACAATGATCATTTATTCATTTTATGGCATGGCTTCAGAAAAATTAATGATATGTTAATAATCAAATTTACCTACCATATATATTTTATATGTTGGATTACCGCATTTTCGAACTTTACTAGTTATTTTTCTTTCTTTCCTGGATCCTGAAGGGGGATTGAGTATGATTGAGTTACCACAATAATACAGTTTTTAAGGATTTATACAATCTTTTAACAAATGCAATGAAAAATATATGTTGAAGACAAAACTACACCGTAATATAGCATTTTAATCAACACGAACCATAAAATATGCACCTAAAGATGCATACCACCAAATTTACAAGAATGTTTCGTTAAAATGTCCAAATATTAAAAGCAAAAGAATATGTTAGACTTTTTACGTAATACAATTTCAATGCTTAATGCATAGCTTCAATGCTCAATAAATGTTAGTAACGAAAGTCAAAATATTGAAATCTCAACACTTCATTAGGAAAATCATGCCATAACAAGTATGCCAGTAAAAGTGAAGATACAATTATTAATCTAAATTTATTAAGCAAAGCGAAGTTTTAATGTAAAGAAACAATTCTAAACATAATGTGGCAGTATCCAAGGTTGAAAATAGGTTGTACTTAACATTACTCTTACCAAATCACAAAAAATTACCAAGATTAATCAACCTGAGAGGAAAACAGCTCTCGTGAAGATGTTCTCCGGCAGAAGATAAATGGGCAGGAATATCCATTCCCTAAAGTACGACAAAGTTGAAAAGAAAAACATTTAAAAATGACTGGAGTTATTGGAATATACTATAGAAACAGTAAAAAAAATTATGGTTGCCTGTAAAGTCGGTTTTACGGGCGAAGATTTTACGTGACAACGTCTTTTTCTCGGTAGAATATTTATTGATATAAATTGCACAATAGGAACAAGGAATTGAATGAAAATAAGAATTGCACAAATTTTAACTATAGAAATATATTTTGTTTACTAAAACATTGTACATAATTTGAAATTAATTAAAATTTGTTATTGTAAATGGTAAAGTTGAATAAAACATTTACTAAAACTGGAATTTGAAATTCCTGCTAAACACAGTTAAATTCTAACTCCGCGCGTGGTGATTGGTCGGTTTAGTTCGTTTGTTTGGTCGCACTGTTATGACAGGTTAGAGGTTATAATTTGTTATTTTAAATGTTTGACTAGCAATACGCGCTGTTTCTTCTCAATCGACTGAATTACGATTGATTGCAGAGTGATTTAAACTAATAATTTACTTAACACTATCAACATTTGTCAATAGTATGACATAACCTATAAACTCAGTTTCTCAACTTTTGTGTCAATCTAACAATTAATCAATCAATCATAGTTTACGATAATGAAATATCAGTGTACAATTATTTACCTTTATTGTTGTAGTTGTTGTATCTAAGCACTCCACATTTTCACGAATAAACATAGTTATCTGCTTTATCCCGTGCGGCGGACCCACAGTTATCTGCTTTATCCCGTGCGGATCCCGTGCGGCGGACCCACGGGACGGGCATCGTAACGTTACGTTACCGGGCGTTACACTTTTTCATGAGTGACTCCGAGCCGCAACCTAATTTAAGACGTTGTCACGTCAAAAATGCAAATAGTAACACATTAGACTTAGTTTCAAGACAGACCGAAGTAATAAAAATAACTTACTCTGAATATGGACCAAACAATCAGTCATTAAAATCCAAAATACTTCACCAGAACACGACGACCAAGAGAAGATGGTGCTCCTTGGATTGATGACTGTGACCCTCTTTAGCACTTATATAACCTGAGTATACAAGTAGTTGTGTCAGATATAATGGTATGGATGTCCTATGTTTCAGAAGATGATGCTCCTGGGATTGCTGACTGTGGCCCTCTTTAGCACTTATACAACCTGAGTATGCAAGTAGTTGTACCAGATTTAATGGTATGAATGTCCTATGTTTCAGAAGATGATGCTCCTACGATTGCTGACTGTGACCCTCTTTAGCACTTACATAACCAGAGTATACAAGTAGTTGTGTCAGATACAATGGTATGAATGTCCTGTTTCAGAAGATGACGACGACCAAGATAAGGTGGGTGCTCCTGGGGCTGCTGAGTGTGGCGCTATCTGTCGCCAAAGAGATAGATCTCGTGACGGAGCCACGGCCTGGGGAGGAGTACGTCAGTATTCATGGTGACACAACTCGCCAACCCTCGCCCACCAGTGGTAACTACATAGTTTTTAGTTATCAAGTTTTGTTTGAAATAACACATGTCGGTTGAACTGTTTGCTATTAACCCTTACATGATCATACAAGATGTCATTATTAATAGATTATTTTTTCTAATGTCCACAATGACGTTTCTTAACACACACCTCAGCACTAAGTCTCAGTAACGTTGTGTTATAGAATAGATAAGTAAAGCTGAATCATTCTGCGGATCGTTATTTATATAACAGAGATAAACAATTACGAGGCCGTGCAAAATGTAAGATATTCTTCTAAGCCAGTTAACCGCATGCATGGACGGATATGGGGCGAACTAACCATAAAATTAAGTCATAATTTTTAAATGTAGGCTAAGTACAGACGACTACATTTGTATTTCTAGGAAATACTAACTTTTCAAGCTCGACTAAATGTTCAATGAATCATTATGTGTGGAAGTAAGCAGTCGCAATTGAAGTGCATGAAACTAAACATTAAGTAGGTAGTGAATGTCTTTGTTGTAAAATATTCATAAATATGGTACCAAATATACGGAATCAGTGAGCACTTCCTGTAGAGTTTATACTATACCGTTATATTTTACTTTCTGCTGGACACTGATTCCATTCCTAGACTAAATCTTATGCCTATCAAATAGGCTGTAACTAGCTCTGGCTGAACTGTATCTTGCAGTAGAATTTATCATCCACAGTATTCTGAGAATGTCATAACTTTATGATTTCTATTTGGTTTGTATATTGAATTACAACGTGTTTAAATTGTTTTAAAATAGTGATTAAGCACTATAAAACTGTACAATTTTTAATAGTTCGTACCCTTTAATAACTATTCAGAAATTTCACTGACATACAAGTGTGATTCATGTAGTAATTTTGCAAAATGTTGTAATTTTTATGTTAAATAGCTGGGTAAAACATTTTTAAGTTTCTAAATTATGTTTATAGGTTGTTCAATGAGCATTAATGACTCCACAAATCTTCAAAGAACTTTCTCTCAACCATTGTTCTTTTGCATTCCTAGAAAGTGGGAAGAATTTGGCTACTACTAACACAAATTTAAATAAAATGCTTTTATTTTTGGGGATGTATAATAGCTTAGCTATAACACCCATCTGCTCGCCTTCGCTATTCTCTGGCAACCTAATTGCTAGTGTCATGGCAACTGAACGGATTATGTATATTCGAAATCTATCCTATTTTAGCTTGCATCAATACAGGATTGACTAGGAATCTTGTCAATCCACGGATAGCAGTGACGTATATAAAAAATATTTCGGAATTTACCTAAAAACTAGGTAGTTTAGGAGGTATAAAATATCCTTCAAAATATGAGCTTGCAAATATTGCCCCGGGACATTCTTGAGATTTATTAAGGCCTAATAAATTTATTCTAGTTTAAAACAAACTGATGGGTGTAATTTTAATGATTGTCTTTCAAAACTAGGGAGAGGAGCTTAAGCTCCGTGAGCCCACCCCTTTTATACGCCCATGACGGATAGTGATTCTATGTGATAGCCAGGGCGTTGATTTAAGAATGTTTTAAGACATTATCTTTCCAACCTTGTAATAATGCAGCACATTCCAGCTGAGTTCTTGGACATGACGGTCCACTTTCTTGGACCTGAACCAGCCTGAGGTATAAGTAAGTCAACTGCTAACAAATCCATTAGGAAATGGTTCAGAGATTATCACTGTCAACGGTGGCAGAGATTCTCTATTAGAGGTACAATCACTGAGTTCACGAACCGACTGCTGAGGTTAAGTAAAGGCTTTTTGAAACTGATCATACATTTTATTACTGGACATGGTTGGTTCAGGAAACACCTGTAAACTTTAGGACCCGCTACTGCACATCCTAGGTGTGGACTATTCAGTGAATCTAGAAGACTGCTAAACACATTATTTTGGATTGTGAGAGGTTTTGAGTTTAGGAGAAGGACCGTATTTGGAATCCGACAAGAAAATGGGGAATTTGACGTCAAGTAATAGGCAGAATCTGTTTGATATTGTTCAAGATATAGGGGTACTACTAACATAATCTAGGATGAGGAATAAACTTAGAAGTCCTTATACTCCTTTTTCAATCCAATCTAACCTAATCTATGGAATATATTTATTAATTTCATCGACAATCTCATATTTACAATCTTATGGTAGCATTGACAATCATTTCTTCCTGAAAAATCCTCGGCATTCATATCTTACGGCGGATTCGACTTCAGCAAGATACTCCACTACTTAAACTTGTTTTTTAGTGTGTCCCATACGTCTTAAATGTAATTGAGGTCAACATTGTAGTAAATTTTTGGCTTTTTACATTCATACCATCAGTTGCGAAGAACCCAAGCGGTTACTTTAATAAGGAGTTAAGTTCACCAACAAGTGAATTTTAAATTCTTACTACAACTTCGAGCTTTTGTATACCAGTGTTTGGATATGCTAACCTCGGGAGGTAAACACTGTTTACTCCACACTGTTATAGTCATTTACCTAACTCACATTATCGTGATTGTTCCCAAACAATAGTTTCCATTTCTTGGCCAAGACTATGCATGTGCATGTTCGCCTAACATTTGGGATAAGGTATGTCTTAAACATGAAATATGACAAAATGACGGAAACTTCACCGACACTGCCTGTTATGAACCCATAATCTGTAATAAGTGCTCAAAAGTTGTCTATTGGACTTCTTAGTCCTCTATTGTCTGAAATCCCATTAGATAACATCTTCATTTACCACACAAACGATGTTTAAAATTGTCTTTCAACATACAAGTAACATTCATACATAATAGAATTCTTCTTTGTTACTACTGCCACGAGTACATAGTAGGAAGTGACAAAACTTCAGCTTCAAAATAATGAATTGCATGTGGAGACAGTTGGTATCTGCTGATTTGAGGTTATTTCTTCATATCACTTTCTGGTGTATTTTATCACTTGATGTCGCTACCTGGTGTCGCAGAATTCTCGACGGCACATCAGATTCCGGGAGTCCGGCTGCGGCCCAGGACGACCGACCCCGACCACGACCAGTTCTCCACGGCTCACCGAGTGTCGCGACCCCAGGGCCTGGTACCGCTCAAGGTCAGGGACACCCGGCAAGTCTCCCTTCATGGTGCGTTTCACTACTTTCTACTGTTACATCAACCAGAGTCGATCTCGGTGACCTTACGCATTCTTCTCCCGTAGTCTTCCTACTCAACACTTTCTGTTTCTGCTAAACATTTGACCCTTTCATTTTTTTACTATTCACTGTCAGTTTTAATAATCTTGCTCAAGTTTTACTTTTTATTTGAAATACCAATACTGCCAGATAACATTGTCACTGATAACACTTGTCTTTTAAGATTTTCAGTTCATTATTATGAGCCCTTTTCCTCATAATACTAGAAATACCCATGGTTACTATGAAATAACACTTAGTGTTTGGCATAATTTGTTTCATCCCAGTTAACCTCCAACCTCTCCCTCTCATCACTGCCGTTTTGAAAGAAGAGAGTAGTTTTAAAACTCAAGACACTACCAACAAGGGTTAATTAATTCTAATAATTATTTGAAAAGCTTTTTGGTTCAAATTACGTTCAAAGAGGGGACAGGACTTTATGAATATGTATATAATCTGTATCTAACTTTTCATATCAGTAATATACCAATACATCAATACTTTAAATTGAGTAGTAATTAAATAGTTTTTAGTAAACACGGTCGACTATAAACAGGATGTGACTAAACAGCGTGTTAGGTTTGAGTCGATTAAAAATTTAAACATAAATCTAAAACTCTTCTTTTCTCACTTTTTTTGTCTTTATGGGTTTTAAAAATAAAATTTCACAACTTATTTATTAAACTTATGGTTTAAGTCACCTACAAGTTCATAATCTGGGATAAGTATACATATAACATCACTATTTTTCCTAGAATTTAAAATTATACTTGTTTAAGACGGCAATATGAATTACATTACTGTAAAACTTTGTTAAAATTGATATAATAGCAGAATGTTATAATATACAAATTGACTGTATGTATATAACCCCATGCATATTAGCCGGGTTCTTATTAATTAAGGCATTATATGGGATAACTTTCAAATTAGTAAGACTAAAACAGAAAAAACCCTAACTATATTCAAGTTCATATGGATTCGTCTATATAGCCTGTATGTATGTTGTTTGCAGATCTGCCCCAGGTAGATGTGACTGACGAGGGCAGAGAGGGAGAGCTTTCCCAAACAGCTGATTTTGAAGAAAGAAATATAATGGTAAAATAATAATGCATGTAACTAATTATTATGTTTTGTTCCATTTTAAATAACCAATATATTAAATGAGCCAATTCTACTTTTTCTTGAAATTTTGATTTAACTTCTTTAGTACCTTTTTGTAGTAATTTTATTGTTAGTAACTTCTGTTGCAGGCCAGAAAGATAGATGTTGGGTCAAAAAAAGCAGAAAAAGATAAAAAGGATGATGAGCTAGAGAAAGTGAGCAAAACCAAGGAAGGTCTCAAAGAAGGTTCAAATCCAGGCTGAAGGCAATTCTGGAGTAAAAGCTGCACCTGTCTATGAAGATGTAGATGATATTGCAGTACCACAGCAAAAATATATCACGTAAGCATTGTTATAATTTGCCCTACTTTTTATATAGTGCAAAGATTTTTGTAATATACTCCCATTGAAAATCCAACGATAATAAATAATACTACAGTTGATAAAACCAAATTTAAATTAAAAAATTTTAAATATATTTAAAATTGTTAAAAATTGTGAGTGTCAAAATGCTGTTGGAATTCACTTAACTTCAGAATAAGTGCAGGAACTGTACAGAGGTTAACCTAATGGATTTTCCTGCCCCAAAGTACAACAAAACCTACAGAGCCAAAAATGATAATGGGTTCTCTTGGACCGCTTCAGTAGTTCAGTGATACATATTGTTTTATACAACTTAGAATAAATGTTTGTACTCCATTTAACTGATTTTAAAAATTACAGTGTGTGACAATGATGGTTGAAAAGAAAAACGTACATTATAGCAAAATATCAAGAAATAAATATTCCAAAAAGTAATAAAATCGTGTGCTTTTATTAGGATTGAAGTACTTGTGATACAGGATGTCTCTGAACCAATATAAAACCTTCTGGAAACATATTCCATGATTCAAAATTACACTTTTTCTTGTTAAGAACATAAGTCCACAAAAGCCTCCTTTTAGACCCACAAACTCCCAAATTTACCTAAAATATCTCTTTTACATTACAACAACCACTTCTATTAGCAAAAATTACATAATTTTATATCTTTTCAAGATATTTCTGTAGTAAATTTAATTTTAGTCTTAAGAAATCTTTGAAACCTACTCTGGAGTGATTTGTTACTATAAATTTTTCTGACAAAAATTATATTAACAATCATAAAAACAAAAGTTTAGTCAAAACAAGGACAAAAATAAACAAATTTAGTATTTAATTTGTTCTATAGTTTTTGAGAAAATTTAACCTCGGTGAAGTGCTCATAGACCCACTGATAGAACTAGTGGGCTGACTTGATACTTGTAGCTCAGAACGGAGATAGGCTGCTTGCTAAAACCTTGTCTAAATTGGAAGCAAGTTTGGGCAAGTAAACTTGAACCGTATGCTTGACCAAGAGTGCCTGAAAAAACTAAACTCAAAGATAGGGTTTTAAAAGTGGCAACATGCCTGTCCTGTTCTCACACTGATAACAAAGCGTACATTTGGACAAGGGTGCACTGCCTCTTTCAGGAAACAAAACAAAAATAATTTCTACAGGCAAGTGCACTCATTCCTTTAGAGGGCAGTGAAACGGTAAGATGATTACTAGTGTGCTTTACTTGTTTATTTGTTGTTTACCAGTTCTCATCATGGATACTGAATTACTCATAGCTACAATTCAAGGAAAATGAGCACATTACGGGATGCAACTTCAAAGTTGCATAGAAACAGAGTCCATGTTACAAGTCCTGGAAAATTTTAAGATACTCCCCATTTTAAACTCTCTCTGCATAATTTATATATCCATATATCCATTTTCCCCTAAATGGTTCAATATCTAATGATAAAAATTATCCGTTTTCAAGAAAAATACCCTCATCTTCTGACGGATTTCAGTGCAACAGTTACTGGCGTTCACTTGCTAATAATCGTGCAGAGTGTGACAACATGTCTGAACACATACAGAAGCATGTTTCAGACATACTTGTTCAAGCATGCACATCAAATTTACTTGCCTAAGTGTGCCTCTATTGTAAAAACGACTAAACTCATTTTTATAAACAGGAAATCTATGATTTTCACCTATGCTCTAGAAAGAGTTACTCATGGTCATTAACATGTATAGTGAAGTTATGACAATGATGCTCTTATCAAACAGTGCAAGTGAAGGTTCTAACTTGCAACAAATACCTAACTAATTTTTTCATAACAAAACTTACAATGTAATAACATCCCAAAGTCCTGAAACATTTCCATAACTTTCTGTACTTTGGACTGTATATTTATACATCCTGCATCTAAAATGATTAATTGTAAATAATTATAAACAATCCTATATTGTACTACACACAGGTGATTTTCGTTTCAGACGTATGTGCACATTATTCATACACTAGCATACAATTTGCTAACTTTTATTTTGTCATAGAGTCCCAAAGCACATCGTACCTACAACCATCACTCCAAAATCTCACTACGAGGTGATCACAGTCAACAAGCCTGGAGACAAGCGGCCAGTGACAGATGAAGGAACCTTCGACTTTGTAGACTCGCCCCTTGGAGATAAACAGTTAGTCTCCTCAGGATCCTCTCAAGCCTCTCGTGTTAATGTCAAAAAGGGCCCCAACGGTCAGGACTACGAGTACGAGTATGTGTACTACTACTATGACGAGGATGATGAGCTGGTGGGATCTGCCAAGCCAACAGCAAACCCTACAACGCCTCGCCCTGTTCCCACCACTGAGCCCCCTCGTTCCCGTCGACCAGTGCCAGAGGAAGAGGCGTTGCCTGTCCGGACCAATGGACGCAATAGGTACTAAAACTTCATCCCAGAAATTAACAGGGTGTGGTCAGAAATGAGCATGTGTTGTAAGGATGTATCTAACAGGATGTGTAAGTGTGTAAGAGTCTCTTACTTCTCTGCCCATGGAGACTGGATGTTTGGAAGAGTACCTGGGGATCAGACATAGATGAATAATTTGGGTTGCATCATATTACTATAAACACACACACACACAAACACACACACACACACACACACACACACACACACACACACACACACACACACACAAATGTGTGAGTGTTTATTTATATCTGTATATATTAATTAACTTACACCTCATCAACCAAATCTTAATTTTTCAACAAGTAAGAACTTTTTGTATAAAATATATGTCATGCTATGTGGAAGATTTTTAAAGTTTTTATACTTTCAAATTGATAATTGGCGAAAGCATTGAATTATGTTTATAATTAACTAAGTAGTGTATGAATTAACCCATTATACCCTCCAATCATTTTCCAGATTGCTCATTGTGAACTTTAAAAAATAACAAGCTATTTCAAGGCATAGTTCAAATTCATTTTTAACAGATTATACAACAAGATATCAAATTAGTTACTTACCTTTCGCTTTGAAAACACATATTTAAATGAGGAGCAATATTTAAATTTAAAATAATGCTGAATATCTCAATTAGGTACACAACAATTGAGCGAAACCGACCAACTGGAAGTCTAGAAGCAGCAGAAGTTACAACCCCAGAACCTGCCAGTAACGAGGTCCTTCCACAGACCACTCGAGGTGGAAATAGGTGCGCTTCAGTTTACAATTTTATATAGGTAGCAAAGACATAGTCTTTATTTATTATAGACTATCTGACGACGACGTAAATGAAGACCAAGTTTCTAATATAATGCTTAATATGTTGATGTGCCCAGGTTCCGAGGCAGGACCGTGCAGGCAACCCCTGAACCTGTGGAGCAGAGTTTGTCCGAGGAGAGACTACCAGCCAATACTCGGTTTCCTCCTAGATCTAGGTCCAATCATAATTCTGTGGCCGTCACCACACAAACACCACAAACGGACACTCCTATCACACGCATAAGAGGTCAGCCACTCTGTCAGATATATCAGACTTGTGTTTAGTAAACTTGCTTTCTTATGGTTTTATTTTTATGTAACCATTAACTTGCAAAGAAAAATATACTGCCTTTTAGATTACCGTAACACATTGATTCAAAAAAGTGTTACTGTCCATGGATCATTTAAGACATAACACCCGATTACATGATGATTTACGTTTGTTTATTTTAATTCACAATTAAATTTTAATTAAATTTACATCTAATCTTGTGAGCTAAAATTAATTTAAATCAATTACCATGTTTGTTTAATTTGATAGGAAGTGTAAAAAGACCCAGCCTGGAGCTAGTAGACAGTAGTTCATTCCGTACACACCAAAGTGACGTTTCGCCAGACCAGGATCACACCCAGGCCCTCAGTGACCAGGACATTATCCCCAGAGGTAACAATAGGGTATTTGAGAAAGAAACAAAGTGATCTTTAATGTCTCCCTCTTATTTGTTATGATACTTGTGTAAAGCAGTGTTTGGGATAGATTAATTTATTAATTTCAGTAAAAGGTATCATTTTGTTAAAATAACAATAATTAATGTAATAATAAATAAAATAATCATTCAAATAACATTTGGTAGCATTTTTGGTGTATGGGGTAATACTGCAACTGAATTTGAGAAGGGATTTTTCTTCCCAGGTTTAATATACTTTTAGGAACATTTTTAATGCTTATAGTTATAAACCCTTCTCACCACTCCAGGATTGGTTTCACCAAGCAAGCCTTATAATCATTAGTTCAGTGGCGGACCTAGCAGAGGGGCCATGGGCCCCTCCAAAATTTTTCAAAAGAAGTTATTATAGAAAAAAACTTTTACTCTTGTACTGTAACCATAAACAATAAAATTAACTTAATGAAATAAGCTTTGAGTATGAGTAACTTTCTTGGAACAAATTTTAATTTTTGTTATATCGAAATGCAAATCACCTGTCATAGTAAATAAGGTTAATGGGAAACTAAAACCAAGGTGGTCCCCTCCAGAAAATTAATACTGGATTTACCCATGCTTTATGGTATCATACAAATAATCAAATAATTCTTGTTCTATTATCACTACAGTGTTACTAATTCAATGTGATATCTGTTATAAGCCACTACAAGAATATACAAGAAAACATGTCTGTACACCCAAAAATCTATGAATGAGGAAATAATACCGTAGAAAACTTATGTTGTGTTGGAGGTCAATCAAGACAACGAGTCAGACCCGCAACTGAGGACAATCTGTCAATTGCTGTGGTGCCGCCAAGTTATACGGATGCCGGCAGGTACGTGGGCACAACCCGAGACTCAGACCTGGAAGAGTACATCGACTCCACGGAGGAAGAGAGGCTACCCCAGCAACCAAGGACAACTTCTGACGTCTCCAGCACAGAACAGTCCACCACTACTGGCTACATCTCAGGTAAAATTATTTCCTTACTTTATCCACTTTTGTAAATAAAGTTTAATATTTAATATTGTGATTTTTCTACATAGTATTAAATAGTTTCAATAATTTGTTTATAAAATTAAATTTTCCATTATAAATAAACAAACCACATTATACACTAGAACATATTCATACTATTAAAAAAATATAAGCTATGATCAAGAGCATAGAATTAAAAACATCAGCATTTCAGCAAATATTTCATGTCCTACCATTTACATTGGGCATTTTGTATAAAATACTAATCTTTTAAACAACCTATACAGTTTTTTAGATGTGCAAAAATTAAAATGATGTCTACCAAATTTGAAAGAGAATATTATCTAATAGGTTTACAAAAATCTTCTGTGGTTTAATGCCTTCTATGAAAACAAACAAGACAGAGAGGGCTTATCTCAACATAAAACACCCCACAGATCTCTAAAGTTGAAAAAAATCACATCTTGGTTTTTAAAGTTGTATTACAGCAAACAATTAACATTATTAATTGAAAAAGCCAGTCAGATGTAATCAACTATTTTGTGTAAACATTGTTTTGTTTAAATTTAATAATCTTAATAACATTTGTTCAATCTAAGGCACAACCACATGATTAATTAATGTAACCAATATTTTCAATTTATTTAAATTGATCGTCATTAAAGCTTGGATTAAGCTTAATAGTAACAACACTTCTTATTTCAATTGTTTTTGCATCTGCTGCTAAGCACATAAGAAAATATCCAGATAAGAAAATTAAAAGTTTTAGTAAAAATATACTTTTAACTGTACAAGTCAGCTAATATTAATTATACTTTGTCAGTACTATAACGCAAATATCAAAGACAACATTAGTATCCAACTATTACAATAAATTTTAAGATTGTTATAAAAATCCATCTTACTTGTATTTTGACAGAAGTCTTCTTGATGAGAGAAACAAGGCACGTTCAACTATAGCAACAAAAAAAAAATATTAAGACCAGAACAAATTACAATGGCCATAAATATACACTTTTTGATATATTTTATTCATTGTGGCAACAAAATAAACTCAATATTGGTATTGGAAATATAATTCACTCAAACCATAAGTCACCATGTACATGCAAACAAAACCTCTGGTAACTACTAGTACATAATAAATTATTTTTGGTAACACACGTTTATAATAATTTATTAAAATTTTCAGTTTATCGGTTTTGTAAAAGGTGTTTAAGCTTTACATTAAATATCTGTATGAAAAGTTAGATTTAAATGAGTAATGAAATTTGTTTGATTTTACAGCAATGACAGATAAAGCAGCATTCGATCTTTATGCATTACTCAGGGAAACTGAGAACGAGCAATCTAATCTACTCTACAATGAACCAACATCTTCTGAGGAACTGGACACTACAGAGGTAGAAGATGAAACAACACAAGCACCTACCACGGTAGTGATCACAACTATACCAACCACAACCACAACTACTACAACTACCACAACCACTACCACAACAACCACCACCACTCCAGAGCCACCTCCTAGCCCAGCAACTGGCAGAGGCAGGTACCGAGGTGGTGTTGGATCTAGAAACAAGTTCAGGAACTCTGCCTCTGCTACCACTACTACAACTGAAGCTCCAGAGGAAGCTTCTACAAAGAGGGCAAAATTTTCACCCAGCCGAAACCGAGAAACTGGTCAAGTAAGTACAAAATGGATACCTTCATTCACCAGGCATCACAATGGCTTACTCTAAGAGAATTACAACAGTTTAGTTCTGTTCTAGGTAGAATGTTTTTTTTTTATCTCCAGTAAACTCTAGCAAATGAGTTTTATGTGTGACAGAGGTTGAATGTACTGCCTTGACAACACTGACAATACTGTACTCTTGGAAATGTATTACTAAAAGTTCATGGTATGTAGGGTTCCATCAAATTATACATACGGGAATAGAAATTTAAATAAATTTGGTTACTTATGCAATGTCCTATTTTGAAAAAATGACGCAAAATATTTTCTCATTCTATCAACAAGTTTTAACATGTTAGCATGTTACGCAGTATATAAATTAAAAGTAAAACAATTTTTCGTTTCTTATAAATGTAAAATTAAATTATTTCATCTACTCATTTGAAACCTTAATAATCATTTTTGTACATTTTTAATTGTATTCAATTTCCTTAAAATTATTCCCTATTAATCTTGATACAAAATATTAATTAAAAATTTTTAAACACCTCCTTTCAAACAACTTTTTCTTGGTGAGGGGGTACTATAGTGTACTGTTGGTTACAGGTTTCAGCATATGGACGAAGAGGCTCAAAGACAACACCCTCACCAGACCAGCCATCTAACAGTGGTGGCAATGTGGAGGCAACACCGAGGTCGACAGGTCGAGGTCGTTACCGGGGTGGATCCCGCAATAACGGCCAGACTACCACAACCACCACCGAAGCCACGAGTAGCAGCAGTGCAGCCTCCGGATTTTCCAGGCCAAGTTTTGGATCTGATAGGTACAAGACATACAATTTTGAAAATAGTGGAAGATAGTCTTATGACATGCAGTTCAGTTTGCTGAAAACATTGTATGTTTACTGAAAAAAATCTCTATGATCATGGCCAGCATAATCTTTAATTTTTTGTAATTGACTTCAAAACATATTGGCAACCGCTTTCCAAATGTAGAATTTAAGACACACCCAAGTAATTGTGACTGTAGTCACATTCATCTACATAGCGAAACATCTTCAACCTGAGGACGGTTAAGTATACTAAGATCCCCATCTCTGTAACTCTGGTGTTGCAAAACACCTGCAAGATCATGGAATCCATTACACGATTGCCTGATATACTGAAGTTGCTGAAATTCTGGAATTACATTGTCACGAGAAAGTGTGGTTTACATTTTTTTCTTTAAAGACAGTTAATGAACATATATTAATTTAAAACAACTTAAATAGCATACTTACTTATTTCAAACAAATCGATTTTAAGATTTGTATAAATTAATCAAATATAAGGTCTAATGATTAAAACTGCATTGAATGAGTATTACATTTATTATGTATCATTAGTCCAACCACTTCAAATTTAAATACTTATACATTGATAAAAAATGTAAAATTTGGATATTAATCTATATATTGTACTATCTGAACAAAATTGATGGGTGGATTACTCAGTACTTTCATAGTATCATTGTAACAAACTTTAAACTTTTTTATTTTATATTATAGTAGGATTTTAACTTTAACTCTCTTCCTGTTCTGATTTGGCAAAAGAACATGCTACCAACGATAGCTTGAAATGAGTTACATTATTCTTCTTAATTTTTTTTGCAGGCAATTAGGATTTTTATTTACCAAGATTTTTCTGAGCTTCTTTAATGCCTCTTGACATTTTTAGGATCATGTTGCAACTTGCACAGTTTGCTTGCGTGATCAGATATTTCATTGTCTATGTTGATTAAATTGACATTGCCCTAACAGAGATTTATGGAGATACTGTCAAAAAGGTATTTCTCAAATACTATTTGAAACACCAAACCTAACTTTCACACTTCACACTAATGACTTTTCAACAATTTTTTAATCTAATGTTGTAATAGAAATATTTTATCCTTTAAATATATGACACACTCCTTTCAATATAGCCACGTAGTTATGTTTACAACAACAAAAACAACCAGAATACTAATGATCGTAATAACAGCAGAACAAATTGTTCTATAGTTGGATTATTGTGTAACCTTGTTCGTAAACCTTTTCTCATTCTAACATAATGAATCAAACAGTGAGTGAACAAAAGCAAAATGGTGGATAACAACTACTAAACTGAATCTTGGTACACCGAATTTAACAAAAAAGACCTATCACAGATACAACATGAGAAGACGGGGAGGATCCAGAGTAGCAACAACAGTTACACCTCTTTCTGGTGGAGACTGACAACTCCAAGGTTGGAGCTGACATCAGTTCTATAGTTTCTTTAACAGCGACTTAACTGAAGCTTGGTATTCTGAATTTAACAAACAATACCTGTTACAGATACAGCCTGAGAAGACGGGGAGGAGCCAGAGTGACAACAACAGTTACACCTCTTTCTGGTGGAGACTGACGACTCCAAGGTTGGAGCTGACATCAGTTCTATAGTTTCTTTAACAGCGACTTAACTGAAGCTTGGTATTCTGAATTTAACAAACAATACCTGTTACAGATACAGCCTGAGAAGACGGGGAGGAGCCATAGTGACAACAACAGTTACACCTCTTTCTGGTGGAGACTGACGACTCCAAGGTTGGAGCTGACATCAGTTCTATAGTTTCTTTAACAGCGACTTAACTGAAGCTTGGTATTCTGAATTTAACAAACAATACCTGTTACAGATACAGCCTGAGAAGACGGGGAGGATCCAGAGTGGCAACAACAGTTACACCTCTTTCTGGTGGAGACTGACGACTCCAAGGTTGGAGCTGACATCAGTTCTGTCGTTTGTTTAACAGCGACTTAACTGAAGCTTAGTATTCTGAATTTAACAAACAATACCTGTTACAGATACAGCCTGAGAAGAAGGGGAGGAGCCAGAGTGACAACAACAGCTGCACCTCCTGTGGTGGAGGCTGAGGACTCAGAGGCTGGAGCTGACGACAGTGCTGCAGTCTCTTCTACAGCTAGACCTACAAGGTACGTTACAGGCAAATTTTAGAAATATTGGCTAACATTTTTGTGTCTTTTAGACTGATGGCAAGATTAATGAAAAGTATATCCCTGTCTCCTACGAACTGAAATCCAGATGTTTTAATTAATAGTGTGTTCACAGTTATACGTCACTGTCCACTATATATATGACGGAGTTAAAGTCACTGTCCACTTTATATATGACGGAGTTAGTCACTGTCCACTTTATATATGACGGAGTTAAAGTCACTGTCCACTTTATATATGATGGAGTTAAAGTCACTGTCCACTTTATATATGACGGAGTTTAAGTCACTGTCCACTTTATATATGACGGAATTAAAGTCACTGTCCACTTTATATATGACGGAGTTTAAGTCACTGTCCACTTTATATATGACAGAGTTTAAGTCACTGTCCACTTTATATATGACGGAGTTTAAGTCAATGTCCACTTTATATATATGACGGAGTTAAAGTCACTGTCCACTTTATATATGACGGAGTTTAAGTCACTGTCCACTCTATATGACAGAGTTTAAGTCACTGTCCACTCTATATGACGGAGTTTAAGTCACTGTCCACTTTATAATAATAACATTTTTAATTAATCTTTTTGCCTATATTTTAAATCAGTTGAGTTGAACCATAAAAGGAAAATGTGATGTTGCTAAATGTATATAATGAATGGAGCTGAACTTCACATTGTGTCAACCCTTCCCGCCATAACTTTGTTATATGTAAAAAGCTTGAAGGGTTACTTACTGTTAATATCATAACAAATCTCACCAAATTTAATTTTCTTTCATAAATGAATGCAGGCCTCGCATTAGTATTGGAGGAGTGAGACCCTTAAGGCCAGGTCCCAAGATCAACATTGGAGGCAGAGGTAGGATCGGAGTCCCATCCACCACCGCAGCTCCTACTCCCGTGTCTGAGGAACCATCCACTCCACAGCAGGCCGAGCCCAGTGAGCAGCCAGAGCCAGAGGTAAATTATGTTTAGTAACTAAACAATCTATTTTCCAGTTAGGTGTTATTAATTTTTTAATCATACTTAATTTAAACTATAACAAAAATTCAAAAGCAATTTTTATTTTTCATCAGAAATTCTTTACTAATTTTTCTGTAAATATAAACCAACAAAGTGTAGACTGTACATTAACTACTCTCAAATCAAGCTAATCAAGTTAAAATTTATACTAAACTAAATTTATATTATCTTTTCACAGCAAACAGCGGAAACTACAACTAGTGCACCAGCTGATGCTCTAACAAGATTACGAAACCGACCTCGCCTCCATGTGGGAGCAAAAGTGAAGCCAGTACCAACACAAGGCAGTCCTACCAACCGTAGAGCTCTAGTATCAGGTTTACTACCTCGGCGACGTCCTAATGGGGTCACTGAGCCGTCCACCGAGGCTACGTCCACCGAGGAAGGCAAGATAGAGGAGGAGCTTGAGAATGCAGAGACAGTGCCCACAACTGCCTCCACAACAGAGGCTGTTCCACCTCAGGACAGTGGCTCCAGACTATCATCACTGATAGGTGGTCGTCGCAGGCTACCGGGAAGGAGGCCAGGACTGTTACCTAGACCTGCCAGCCCTGCTGTTGCTGAGGAGTAGAAGGACTTAGCAAGGCTATCACCTAGTTATTAAATTGTCTTATGTTTTATGATTTCCCAATTTCCAAGGGTTAGAAACATTATTATGACGATTTAAGCCTTCTACAAAGAATTTTCCTGCTTGAAACAATTTTCTTTGAATTAATTTGGAGTCCTTGATAATTTTGAGTAAAAATGGACAAAAATTCATTAAGTTAATTTACTCAAGTAATTTGGATGAGACTGACAAAGGAGGACAATGAAGAAATAATAGATCATGAGTAATTTGTAGTATTTAAATATTACTTTAACTTAAAGAAAATCAAAATGTAATAAAAGGGTTATTTATATAATACATATTATAAATGTTCATAAATTGCAACATTTAAAAAACTGCTCTCTAAATAGTACCCTAAGAAATTTAGATTGTGAAGTACATGCTAAGAATATTGTGTGAAGTACATGCTAAGAATATTGTGTGAAGTACATGCTAAGAATATTGTAAATGTTCATAGTATATTATAAAACATTTTTTAGGTAAAATATAGCTAACAGTTGTTGTACTGTTCCTATTTTAATATTTTTGTATATTCTGACCTTTAAAACAACAGTGTTTACTATTTACACTGTTCATTTATAACATTACAAAATAATGAGTCATTATAGGTATTAGTCATTCTGTGTCATTTGGTAGCATAAAAACCATAACAATAATTTAACAGAACAGTGCTAAGGTCATAAATAAGTAGACCAATTCGTTCAAATCTTTTACATGTATTTATTTATCTGTCTTAATTCAGCGATATATTTGCACTTATGGCACTCACAGTGTTGAAACTCTAGGAGGCGGTAATGAAGCTTCAACCATCGTTAAAAGTAGACTTTACCTTGCCGTGTACTAACTAGTGTTTGGGCCAATAATCTGCAAGAGCTCTCTTTCTCTTAACCTCTCCATAGCTTTTACAGAACTTTCTTTTTACCCTTCTGAGTTGGTTACATTTAGCGAGTGAAGACATTCCTGTTCACCCACACTCAGAACAGTTTATTCTAATTCTTGTCATTCGTAATTAAAGCAATTTAATAAATCACTTACTTAATAGGTTAGAAAGCATTTTGAGTACAGAAGTTGTGATATGGATCATCAACATTTGTGTTTTGGCATCAGTAATTATGTAGAAAAGTTTTAAACAATGTGTAGAGCAATTAAAAAACATTTTTGAGTCATTACAAATTAAACTAAGTAATACAGTGACTTACAGTATATACAACAAATAGATAACAAAGTGTAAGATCATTATAAGAATTTCAAATCTTGTAACATTATCAGTTTTTAGTCCATTTGTGTGCTTTCCACAAGACAGATGAAATCATTTCATATATATTAAAAAAACCTTAATTTACAGAGTAACTAAACAATATTTACAGTTTGTTGCAAAATAATGTTTTACAACATAATGTCAATAATGTACGACTATCTAGAAAATTAAAGATGTATTTTCATACTCTTGCAAATTTTACTGATCACAAACTCTTTTACTGATGGAGTATCCATTTCTTGATCATAAGAATCTAAATACAAGTAATAGATATGTCAGGAGCAGGTAACAAATGTGGAAGTACAGTAGGAGAGAATGTTCTTCCGTTGTATGAACAAACATACTGAATTTGCAAAACAGTCATGCTGTCAATGGTCTGTAGTGTTCTGGGACAACTTTACTGGTAGATATTAAACTTTGTTTTTATTTCAAAATTTCAAGGTTTCTAGGTGCTACACATTTAAAAGTTTGGTACACCATGATTATGTAACTCTTACTGCATCCAACACTGTTACCGTGTTGTGTATTTTATAGTAAATCCGGAGACTCCATCACCTGATCTCTTCTTAGAATCCCAACTTATATTTGGTTTGTTCAATTTCATATTCTATAATTTATAACTCACTCTAAACTCATGTGATCGGTGGACAAATAAACTCATTACTAAATAAATTATTTTAAGTTTAAGATAATGTAAAACTTACATTTTTAAGTAAACTGAACAGAACATAATCTCTATTTCTATACATTTTTCCATTTTATTGTTTAATTTTTTTAATCCAGTAACATATTTTACCACATACATTTTTGTTACCAGTTGTTTAAACTGTGAATGAATATTAGCAATTGGTTTAAATTTAATTTATGTTCATTATAATATTTCTTTGGTAGTATTGTATAAAGATAATAGGACAGGACGTTTCATTCCGCTATTGTTTATCTTAAATGCCATAAGATGCTGTGACATCATAGACAATAGATTTCTTCAAATACCTAAGAGAGACCATTATTTATGATCAAAATGAAATTGTACAGAATTCTAAATAGTTAGTTAGTTTATGTATGTTTGCCTGTATGAGTGTGTGATTTACAGTAGTTGTGCTTATTTTTAATACTGTAAGTCTGTAGTGTTAAAAGTGGCAGTGCCAACTACCGTGTTTGTATATAATGTATCAATAAAAGTGAATTAACTTTGTCTTTATGTCTATTACATGTTCAATCATACATAAATTGCTCAAAAAAGTTCTCACTATAACAAACAATTAAACTCGACACTGAGTATTAATTCCTGTGGCAGCATGTGGAGAACATTGTTTTACCTCATAATGCTGACTTTTATTCTTGCACCCTTAAGAGTGCTATTTAGAATATTTTAAAACAATTACAGTATACATACTAACTGTCTAATTATTGATTACAATTTTTAATCTCCTCTTTTAATACCTGTAGTAAGTCACTAGCACCATTACCTGTATCATCTTAAAACCCTAAAAATCTCAATTTTGTTTCCGTTATTAATATTCTAATTCCATAAAAAATATCAAATCTATAACTAGGCTTAAACTTACATTTAATTCATGACAATTTAAAGTTGTCAATTTCCCTCTAAAATTTGAGGGAGTAGACTGCTCCCCAAGGTCTATTCTGTGCTTTCAATGCAACACTGCTGCTCGGCCCTTATAAGTATCTGGGCACAGGGCTTTACAGTGTGTACTGAGGAACTTTAACTCATTTCTGTTGGTCTGGATCAAACTTAATAACAGCCCATTAAAATTACCGGACACTGGAATCGATATTATTACCACTCCTGCTTCAAACACAAGAAAAAAGCTCATATTGATTTGTAACAGCTTTCAACTAACTAAGTAGGAGTGTACATCTCAACATTTGATAATAATAGATAATATATGTCACTTAAAATCCAAGAACAGTTTTTTCTTGAATTATCCACAACAGGGATATTACTAATTTTTAATTTTATTAAGTAACATACAACATGCAACATTTTATCTTTATAATAGTTATTTGCTAATTTTATAGATTTTTTAGGTTTTTCTACAGGATCATAACTTTTAAAGTAATCCAACTATTAATCTTATAAATTTAACAGTAGACTTGCTATCAGTATACCAGGAATAATTATTTTATAGGTATTCTATTGCGTTTGCAAGTGTTGCTTTCCAGATAACTCATTTAAGATTCAAATTTATTATTAATTTCAAATTTAAAGTTCTGTTCTTTTTGTATATTGTTAAGAAGCTCAATACACTGATCTATCAAGTGAATGAATTCCATTTTTTCTTTATTCTTTTCGTTACTGTTATCCAATTTAGCTTAGGTCTGGCTGAAGAAATGTATCAAAATCTCAGTGATACGAAAATGTTTACATTTGTAAACACTGGCATGTAGAAACAAAG
This sequence comes from Homalodisca vitripennis, assembly GCF_021130785.1. NCBI lineage: Eukaryota > Metazoa > Arthropoda > Insecta > Hemiptera > Cicadellidae > Homalodisca > Homalodisca vitripennis. Next base: position 171,442,668 of record NC_060210.1, read on the forward strand.
TTTAAACACTTACTGGTAAAATGAAACATTCCTTTCTTTCATCTATTGTGTAGTTGTAGGCAACTTATGCTATAACAATGTAAGATATACAAGTTTCTCCAACAGAAGTCGGGCCGATATTGGATACAGACAATGTAAGATACAGATCTTGAGTCCGTCACATATGAGTTACCTACCACAGCTAGAACGGCTCTGAGTCACTGCTCCCAGTGATCCAATAGTTTTATACATCAATATGTATACTATTGACCAGACAATTACAGATCTTGAGTCCGTCACATATGAGTTATCATAGCTTGAACCGCTCCGAGACACTGCTCCCAGCGATCCAATAGTTTTATGCATTGATGGGTGTACTATCAACCAGACAATTAAAGACCTTGAGACCATCACATATGGGTTGCCATGACTTTGAACAGCTTTGTCTGGTCACATGATACAAAGAGTCGATCTGTCCTTCTCACTTGAGGTACCCCGCTCCATGATTATTTTTAGCCTTGGACAGGGTGGTTAGGTCACAACCTTCTTGACAGGTTCAAAGTCCAGCCGTTACACGGTATCCTAAGATCTTTTTATAGGGGTGAAATCTAAATACACAAGAAAATAATAAACAAAATAGTTATATACAACATTTATGGTTACCGAAGGTGAATGAAACATTTGTGATGCTACAGCCAATATTGAGGCTGGTGCTTGTGCAAGCTCAGCTTAAAAACTCAGCACAACTGGCTCTGTCAGCTGCACAGTTTACAGCGATCAAAAAGTTAAGCACTTTAATTTGTTTAAATTACATTTTCCGGCCCACCTAGACATTCGACAAGTGCTCAGATGAGTTCTGTATCGTTATTTTTTGTCACTACCTTCATCTTCCAGAAATGGGTAATTTTCACACCTGTTGTCTACATGTGGTCTTGCAATGTCATAATCTTGTCTCGGTGACACCAGCCAACTCAAATTACTTAATTTTATTACTATGACATTAGGGATTATACTTTATAGGCATACAGTATTAGAAATTGTGTTTGTGACAAACATTTCAAAATTTGCTTCCACAGTTTGGCACAGTGGAGAAATTTAGCATTGAATTTGGTCTAACCAAATGTAAATCACAACTGAAGTTGGAATTTTTTACCACATTCTTTAACCTGGAAGAATTAACAAGGGCTACATGTAGCACTCTGTTCTCTTACTAAACCAGACAAGCACAAGGCAGGGATCAATTAACTTCACAGAGTTCACAGGAAGAATGAGCTTTCTGTTTGTTACTAAATATGACTGCTAACCACTTGAACCTGATCATAATTTAATGTTGGCATTATTTTCTGTTATAAGTCAAATAAGAAATAAAAATAAGCTGCTTCTCTATGAGCAGAATAATATAAAACAAAAGCCATTCCATGTTAATACTGATAAATCTCATCACTAAATGTTCAAAACTCCATATGATTTAATTTTGTATGGACAAGGTTTGCTATTACTTGAACAAGAGAGATAGTACAGTAGGTGTAAAGGTCCCTTAATGTACAATTCTTTTTTTTGCAGGGACAACTTCTTACCAGATTATATGGTAAAGAAGAATCTACCTTGTAATATGTAAGACATAAAAAAAAGCTTTTGACATTTGTAATAACATAATATTTTGTCAAAATCATGAAATTGGTACAGTAATTATATAATTTAAGAGATAAAATGTAAACAAATTCAACTTGATATTGATTTTTTTCAACTGACTTGAGATCAAATCATATTTACTGGCACAATTGAACTTAACAGTTGTGTGGTCATGTCTCAATACATTATATCAATTGAAAAGGTTAAATCATTTACACAAGCAAACATTTTTTTCAACTATATTCTTCATGTAAATTGTAATATTTGGTTTTTACAATATGTATCAAATTTATTATCTATAATATAAAAATGAATCGCCAAATGTGTTGGTAAGCGCAAATCTTGAGAACGACTGGACCACTTTGGTTAATTCCTTTTGTAAAATGTTCATTAAAATCCATGGATGGTTTTTATGAAGCAAAATATAAGAAAAGTTACCTAGAATATTTTGAAATTCAGAAAAAATGGAGTTTTTACGTTGCATAATCCAAATTAAACTGGCACTAAACAGCTGTTCAAACCTTGAGTTTTATGTCAACAAATTAGCTAAAACATCGGTTTACATTTAAATTTGATGCAATATTAAGTAAACAGTGATTGGTCAGCAGTGTAATGCAGATAGTAAATATGAAGTTAATATATAAATTCTAATCCAGATTGCACCAATGATGGATTTAAATAATCTAATGCATTTTAAATATTATTTAAACATTGTTATGTAACCAAGCTTAATGAACAAATTTATGAATGTTTTCACGTAAGTTACTTTAAACTGGTGGGTTTCCTTGACATTGTGATATTGCATTTTAACAGTGGCTTAAGGAAACAAAGAAATGAACACTAACATGCCTCAAAGATTCATTGTTTCCCTGGCTACAGTCCAAAAAGCAAGACTGGTATAATGTAAAACTTTAATAACGATTATTTTGAAATGTTGCATAAACTTAATAAGGATTTCCCCCTTATACCGAAAGTACATAAGTAGGTAGGACTTCCCCCTAGGTCGTAATAGGCTTTTCAGTCCTACTTATGTGTGTATTTTCTTCATCAGAACAAGGCAAACTCAACTATGTCAACACCATTTTGACCTTGAACATATATAGTATTTTGATCAAGGCAATATGGCAAGCTAAACTGTGACATAGTAGGTAAGTGAATTTAAACGGTCTTAAGTAGACACTTTTTAACCGAAGTAGACATCTCGGTCCTACGTAAGTAAATGTATTTTTTCTTCGTCAGAACAACAAGGCAAACTCTACTATGGTACTGGAAATATCTTAGACCTGAAATATATGACAAGGACTGGCAATATACGCTTTTTGACCAATGTAAGTTTCAGAGACCTGTGTGATCCAAGATTTGTGTTTTCTTGATCGAGATGATAAGGCAGATTCAGCTGACGTTATGTATATAATTAATAATTAGAACCAGAAATGCTCCTACACGTGCCAAACATGATATAATAATTAAGTTAAACTCAGATACTATTTACCATGAACTTAAATAATATCTACTTATGTTTTAAAATTTGTATAGGACTCCCATCATATTACATCATAATTGTTTTTACTAAGTAATATAAGGACTTCGGTTCTAAAGATTGCATGCGAAGCCGCGGTTAACAGCTAGTATATTCATATAATTGTGATAAATACATTAGTATTAATTCTAAGTATTTATTTGGTACAAGTGATATTATAATAAAAACATTAATACTGTTTACAGCACTGAATATTAATTAATAATTGTTATAACTTCATTTTCTGTGACAGTTATGGGTACACATCAATATAACAAAAATCTATTGTTTGAGTCCACTCAGTTCTCCAGGTCCTAGGAGAATCATAGTTAACTTTTATGTACCTACCACTTAAAAACAATTTCTGAAACTGTCTAATATTACTCTAGCAATAAGTATGAGTATAACTCAGCAAGTTAGTGGGAAGTGCGAGAGAAAATAATCAATTAGCAAGAGCACAGATCTCGTAGTTTTCTATTGAGCCAGATAAAAGATATTCACAACAAAACCATATGAAATAAACAACACAAATGCAGGTTACAAATAAATGTACACATTCTTTTAGAAATACTCTACGTTTATTTCAATGGGCTATGGTAAAACCTAAATTTAATCTGAATACAGTAGTCCCTCATTAGTCCGGCCCTGCGCCAGTCCGGTCCCCCAGTAATCCGGCCAATAGACAAAGGCAGGGTGTCATCATAGCCGTCAATTTTCTATCACAGCTCATAACGACAGTGTATTTAACAGCATTGCTTCTTCTGTTTTTATAATAGAGTACATACAGTAGAGGAAGTTTCTGACATACTTTGCTGATTTTATTTTTTGATTATTGTGTCATTCATAATTTATTAGTGGTTAGTATTTGTAGTGTGTTAAGTTAATACATTTTGTACTGTGTATATAATTTAATGATAGTAACACAGTGACGTTGTACTGTACTGTTACTTTATTTGTGGTTTGAAATATTATCTGATATTGGAATCAGCATTTTTTTATTACTATTATTTTATGAATCAGCAGTTGAGTCTTATGAACAAAATTTTCCAAAAGTCAGTGATTTGAAACTTGTTCCGGACAAGGTGTATAATGCAGGCAAAAGTGGACTTTTTGGAGGCTTTTACTTAATTAAAAAAAAAGTTGTGCATAAAACTGAAATTAGTGCTCCAGGCCGATAAGTTTCGAAAGAAAGAATGACATTTATGACATGCGAATGTTGAGTTTAGCTCCAGTTCAACTTCCTCTTGTGTGCAACATTTGAAATCTATGCCATGTGCTAACTTCTTATTTTAAGACTCTATTGTACATCTTTATGGTAAGAATTAATCTTTTTAGTGACAATACATTTTATAATGTAATTTAAACGTGATTTTTAATTGAATTCCAGTAATCTGGCTTTTTTACTAACCTGACACATGTCTGGTCTAAATTGTGTCAGATTATTGAGGGACTACTGTACTGTTGTACTTGTTTCCATGACTTGGACCTATAGAGAATCTCATGGGAGTAAGTAGAAATTGGTAGACCTAGCACTAATTGGCAACAGTATGGCACTTACACAACTAAAACATATGTGGTAGTAAAATAAAAAAAAGAAAGTGATCAATGAATACACAAAAATTAATATAAATTTAGATTTTTAACATCCAAACTTCAGAATAAATCAATTATCTATGGTATAAATTTCAAACTTACAAACTACGCTCACTTCAATCACCACCCCTGAGATATAAATTTTTACAAACTTCATCTAATGGTAAATCACACACTGCTGGTATACCTTTTGTAGATATTTTAACATTTTCTGGCTTAATGGAAAATTCATCATAGATAATTCGGTTATCATTCATTGGAGGAATGAGTGTCAAGTTGATTGCTGGGTAGAAACAGAAAGCAAACAACGCCAGAGTGACGAGCACGTGGATAGGTACAGCCAGAGCCCAGTATTTCTGTGGCCAGTACGTCAATCCCACAGAGTGTAACAAATCGTCCGGCACAAATGCCCAAATCACATAGATGCCGAACACAGTGTACGAGCCCAGGTACAGAGCAAAGCCGTAGTTAGCTCTGCTGGGGGTTGGAGCTGGTGTGCTCTGAGACATTATTAGTGGGTGTAACTCTCAGACAGTGGTGGTCCAAACTTCTCCACAGTCTCAATCGACAAGATGGCTAAATCCATGAATGAGTTCATTCCGATCCTCAGGCTTTTTGCGTCTGGAGCAGTTAACTCCCTAAGACAAATGAATACCATAATTTTAGGTGATTGATTTGCAACATTAAACACTTTTTCTTTTGCAGTGCAGGTATAAATTTAATTTACATCAATAAGGTACTAAAATTTCTAAAAAAATATAAATTAGAAATAGATGGTAGAAGGTAGAAATTTGGAAAATAAACTTTACCTTTGAAAGATAACGATATACCGTGATATAACGAGATAAACTTTCTCATTTGATAACCAGACATTTAGACAAGACTACATTGATTTTCTACAAAAACTGAACTTTTAGATTTACATGTTTAGGATATGTCATACTTAAGAGACTGATGATAAAACAGTGTAATTTTTCTATTAACATCTGATCAACTCTAGAAGTGACAATTGTGTAATGTTCCAATATTGAAATATCAAGATCAATTAAATCGAATTTCAATGATTGCACAATAGCTTTTTTCATCTTACAAATTCTACTTACCTGTATACGTATCTCTGTCCAAAACAAGAGTTGTACATTGATGGAAATAACATAATATAAACTTGTATATCTTTTGGTAACAATCATTAGTAAACATTATTTTTTGTAACGTTGTAAGCAAATATTACAACTATTAAAATTCATGAACATTCTTATTGCTCTTTGTCTATGTTTCATTACAAATATATTTTTATAAATTATATTACATTTTTATAAACATATCACATATTATACTAAGCATTTCTTGAACAATATTAGTCTAGAAGACCAATGCCTAATGTTTAAAACCAAATACATATCACTATATCAAAATATTTTTTTAACTTCAGGAATCAAAATATTATCACCAAAGTACTACAAACATAATGTAAACAAATAAAATAAATATGTTTTAATGCAATGACTTATTGTGTAGCACCACAAATAATATGTTTCAGTAGTTAAAATTTAAATTATAAAAAACCTGTTACTGTCTATTTTAATCAAGCACAGGATTTTATATAGCCATTTGTTTTCCATATAAAGGAATCATTCCAAGAGGTATGTTTGGATATAATTCAAGCTTTTTCCATAATAATAAGATGTTAATTAATCAAAACAAACATAAATCAACAATTCATGCACCTATCACACACATATTTCCAACAAAGTTCTTTAACAGAATAGAATGAAGTGGTTAAAAACACACACACACACAAAATCTCATTAAAAGTTGGATCACTAGTTTTGTTGATGAAATAAAATATTGTAAAGGGTCTTGTAAATGGGACAATATTAGAAGTAAGAAGATTGTTTGATAATACTATGATTGCAAAGAACTCAGGAAGCTGAAAATTAGGGAGTATTTTTATTCACTGCATTGATCTAATACCTTCAGATACACACTTGCATTCATAATTTAAATCAGGATAGCATGCTCGATTTCAAGTACCAGTATCACATATTACTCTAGGATGTCAAGTTTCCTACCATTATTTCCAAATTTGTAAAACCTCCAGATGTCCCTCATGTGATAATTATTTTCAAAAATAAGGACAAATTACTACTTGTAGATAGATTTTGTTACAGGGTCAACAAAAAGTCAGAGAACAGAATTTTATTTTTTGAACTATTGCAGGTAAAGCAACGAAACTTTACACATGAGTACTATGTTAATTACAGAGTGTCTCTCATTATTTAATTTCTAAATTTCTATCATCAAAATGTGCAGTGTCTTTCTAACAAACATTCGCTGATTGAAAAAGTGGCCATTAACTTGAACCTAGATATTACTATGTTTATCGGAACATTGGCTTTCCTCTGAGGAACTCAATGAATAATTCTAACATTGGTAACCTTTCATTAGCCTATGGTTACTGCCGCTCCTCAAGGATACACGGTGGAGTAGCCATATATTCTAGGTTCTCACCCACTCAATATAAGGTAATTGAAAAATAAATAGCCTATCCACTGAACTGGATTGCGAACTAGCCTGCATTTGAACTTGTAGATCTAAACTTAGTTTTAATTAATGTGTACAGAAGTCCAAATGGACACTATGACAATTTTATGGATATAATGGAAAAAAGTGTTAAGCCATATTAATCAAAAAAGTGGAAACGCAATTGTGTGCGGAGACTTCAACCTTCACTTTTCGCCTCAAGGCCAGGACAAGAATGCCGGAAAACTTTGTTAACCTTTGCTCCATGTATGGACTTAAAATCACAATAACTGACCCCACTCGACATAACACTTGTTTAGACAATGTTTTCACTTCCTTTGGGGATCAGTTAAATGTTAGCTTAAGAAACTTCCATGTTAGTGATCACTTAGGTCAACTTTTTTGTGTTAAAAAAAATGTAGAGTTAGTTTCAAATTTTTAATAGCAACCCTTGTCCTAGTCTATAAAAAAATGTGCCAAATATTAATGATAAAAACCATCAATCTGTTTAAGTATCTGTTAAGTAAGGAAAGCTGGTCTGATGTTTTTATTGACGAAAGTATTAATGAGAATTTTAACAACTTTGGTAAATAGTTTTAAATATTATTATGACATAAGTTTTTACTAAACATATTAGAATAAACCCTGAAACACTAAGAAACCCAATAGGCCTACAGGAGGTACACATTGGTACACCTCCTGAGCTTGGAGAAATAAAGAATAGGCTAGACTTTCTCTACTCACTAGCTAAAAATGGGAGTGAACAGCAAAATTTGCAATCTCTTTAGAACTAGTTTATAATAGCTTAAAGCATGTTATAGAACAAAATAAGAGAAGCAAAAAGGAGGCAAATATGTTAAAAATAAAGTGTTCAGAAAACCAAACTAAATCATTGTGGAATATTGTAAAATAAGTCTTAAGAAGGGTCAAGTGGAACTCATAGGTTTGATAATAATGTTTTTACTCCAGATGAATTTAATAATTATTTTGTAAATGTTTCAAAAGAAATCAAACAGACCCTGACTAGTCAAAATACAACTCATTGTGCTTTAGATTTTTTAGTTCGTAGAGATGTTCCTGAGACTGTAACTTGTTTTATTTTAATGATGTCTCTGAAAATGATGTATTAAATGTAGATTAAACAGTTGTCCAATAAGTCAAGCAAAGATCATTTTGGTTTCTCAAACAGACTGGTAAAAAGATACCATCTGCTGTTACATCACTCCTCTTACTGCTCTAATTAATAAGTGTCTGTCCTCAAGGTGAATTTCCTAACATTTTAAAGGTTACTAAGGTGATTCCTGTTTTTAAAAAGGGTAAAAAAGATCAACTTAACAACTTTTAGACCTATTGCAATTGTTCCTGTCTTATCTAAGGTAATAGAAATTATAATCAGCAAACAGCTTATGCATTACATGAAGTTTAACAAGTTAATCTGTAGTTCACAATTTGGTTTTAGAAAAAGGTCTTTCTACAGCCAATGCCTTAATAAAATTGGTGGAACAAATTCTAGGCTGCTTTGAAGAAAAGGAACTTGCTGCGGTCACCTTTTGTGACCTCAGCAAGGCCTTTGACTGTGTGTCTCACGAGCTTTTAGTAAAATAAACTTCAGCACTATAAAATTGAAGGCTCTGCCTTAAAAATTTTCCAAAGTTACCTGAAAAATCGCAAACAATATGTAGTAAGCAACAACAAGGAATCAAGCAGCCTAGATGTAAATTGTGGTCTGTTCCCGCAAGGGTCAGTGCTTGGCCCCATACTTTTCATTATTATGATCAATGATTTGAGTGAATGTGTACCTGCGGATGTCGTCCTCTATGCTGATGACACTACAATCATAAATAAACAACCTAGTAGCAGTCTAGCATTGGGCACATGGCTAAATCAAATCAAAATCTCATTCAAAATTGGTTGACTGCTAATGAATTGGTATTAAATACAAATAAAACAGTGACAACCATTTTTTTGGCCTTAAAGAAAAAACCAGAACAAAATACAGAAAATCCAACTTTTTTTGGGCTTAACCCTTGATCCAACATTATGTTGGCATCAACACATAATTGGTCTCAAAATTAATACTTAGCAGAAGCATTTATGCCTTAAAACGCTTATGTGGTGAATTGGACCAGAACGGGATCCGCACCTGCCTATTTTGGTATTTTCCAATCACATATTACCTATGGTCTTGTTGTATGGGGTGGAGCCCTCCCATGCGAAGAGGTATATACTACAGAAAAAAGGCTATCCGTATCATTTGCTGGAGCTGAGGTAGGCTTGATCACTGTAGGGATATTTTTGTACAGCTCAGGATTCTCACTCTACCTTGTCTGTATATAATGCAATGCTTTGTTGTATCTTAGAAAAAATGAAGACAGAATTATGCTCAGAAATGAAATCCACTCGTACAATACAAGAAAAGAAATAGCCATTTAATAAATTTACCTCCACATAGACTTAGCAAAAGTGAAAAAAACCCTCTGCACATTGCATCTAAATTCATGAATAAATTGCCTATGGAAATGAAAAAATTAAAAGACTGTTCTTTTTAAATCAAAATTATATAATTTCTTGTTAAATAATGCATTTTATTCAATAAGTGAGTTTTTATTGAGTCAATGGACTGACAATGACTTCTTTAACTAGTGAAGTACAATTATAAAATTATACTGACCTGCCTATTGTATTTGTGTGAAATATCTTGTGGCCAATAAATTATTCTATTCTATTCTATATCTAAAAATGTACTTTTTTTAGCAAACTTATATTTTTTCCATCATACTGGGGTTGGTCCACAAGGAATCAGAAGAAAATCTTAAACGAGAGCATACATCAAGTTGCACAATAAATTAAAGGTTAGGAGAACACAATGCCACAAACCCAACTTCAAAAAGTTCATCCAAGCCAAAGGTGGTTTAAAGCTACAAACTGGAGGTTGTTCAATAAAGCTTAGTTGTCATCCCTTGAGTTAGATAAAATAATGAAACTCCAAAAATCTCACAGCGTACAAAAATAAATTTTGTAATTGTGAATGATTTTACAAAACATTCAGAAACGGCCTAGGAGCCTTTGAAAATGTTCTACATGTCACAAAATAATAGAACTTTTAGTAGTTCCAGATGAGGTTAACTTTATAGCTTACCTTTTTTTACAATGGATGCCCAAACTGTTTTCTCTCTGCAGTTTGACAGTGAGCAAGGCAGTTGTAGTAGCCATCCATAACATTTCATAGCATCTCGGCAGACATGCCTGCTGCTTCATGTAGTATTTTTTGTGTTAAATCATTCAAGTTAGAGGGCTTGGTCTCATAAACTTTGCCCAAAGGTGACATACCGAATTTAATGTACAACTTGACCTATACTCTCATTTAAGATTTTCTTCTGACTTCTTGTGGACCTTCTCCAGTATGACAGAAAACTTTATATTCACTTAAAAAAGTAGATTTTTAGGTATAGTACGTACTTTTGTGTAAAGTTTCCTTCCTTTACCTGCAATAGTTCAAAGATAAAATGCCGTCCCCAAACTTTTTTTTGGATACTGTGTACGAAATCAATCTATTTCAATTGACTTTATGGAAGTAGAAGTTAATTAAAATTTCTACATAACTTCATCGAATATGATTCCTAGAGTTCAAAACCACCCCTGATCTAAAGTTTATACACATAATACGACTTATAAAAACGATAAGTATCCCCAAAAAAGGCTCAAACAAATTGAAACTTGGAACTGTACAAAAATTAATCTAATAAATATCTTGGATAGAATACCATTTTGTTCTAATATGCTGGCCTTTCAAATTGATAAAAATCACAACTCGGTTCTTTGCAGGCCTATGTAAAATTAAAAAGATGTTTGTTTCAGAATACATATAACATGTCCTAAACATTTTGTTATAACCATTTTTTTGTGTCACTAACAGTTTTCAAGATACTGAAGTACATGAAAATCTGATGAGAAATTAATTATTAACATTGTGGTTATCATAAAATCTACCTACTTCTTCTAAATGAGCCAAACGACTATTTTATTTTCTGGTTGGGACAATGCTTTTATGAATCTTACTTTGAACTTGTGACAAATTCAAAGTATAACCACTCATATTTTCCATAACTTACCTTGCACACACCAGTTCCATAACTCTTTCTGTTTGTTATTACGGATCATGTTGAATGTTTGGGAGGTTAGTATTACAATTACATGTATAATAACTAGTGAACTAAAACCCTTTTTCAAATTATTTATTACACTGATGATGGTTGAATACTGAAACACGTTTATGGCTATAAAAAAAAATTTTTTAAGGGTTTTAGTTTACTATTCATTATACTAATATAAAGATAACCCTTTAATTTGGAGTTAATAACTATTGTCCTGGCGGAGCAAGTACTTTTTGTGATTCAATGTTTATTGAAATTAAATTAGGCTATTGCCACTTATACAAATTTAATGAATGAATATATATATATATATATACAGAGACCAGTATCAAACAAACAAAATATTTTAAACTGCTTTATTAAAATTTAAATACTTACGCAATCAGTTTGTTTTCTTCCACTGACAATAATTTTTTTTATCTGTTTTCTTGTTGGTTCAATGTCAACTCGAAGAGAGTGATACACTATATTAGCTTCTCGTTGGCTTGGGAATGGAATTTCTATTTTTCTGCAGAATTGTTAAGAATTATAAAAAACATACTAGTTGAATTAGTTACTATAGAATTTATTAAAACTTACTAGTTCAATTATTTGGATCAAGAACTTTAAATAAAGTCTAACAGACAATTTCAACTGATTTACGGATGGCCATCTTGATTGGAATCCAATAAAAACAGTGTTAAGCTTCAAACACATTAAACACACTTTTACTTTTAATCATAGCAGTACAGGAATTGTCTCTTTTTTTTAAAGAAACACATGCAAAGACCTTTGATTTTATTTTATTAACCAATAAAAATATCAAAAAATAAATCTTAACTATTTTACCTTCCAATGTTTAAATATTCAGAAAGTATAAACTTTATAATAAAAACTGAACAGTACTTGAATAAGTATATATCATATTTTTAAATAAGACATCCCATAACCAAAAAGTTAAAGTTAAAGTCAAAGTTATTTCACCACAAGGGCTCCTATTGTAATTAAAAGAAAGACTGGCAAACACTTACTATAACTATGGTGGGAAGGGTTGATTCAATGTAAATTGATCCAGTCACAGACTTGACTTTTAGAATCTGTTGTCATGATTGTATGAAGAGATCCAAAAAAAGGGGCTCAAAATGAACTGTTTACATATTTCAACATCAGAGACACCTAGAATACAAAGTATAGTGTAATCTTCAGCCGAGAGCAGCAAAGAAAGCCGTTGGGGTCTGGCCAATAGTGTCACAGTCCGTCATCGCTGTTGCCATATCGCCTTGCACCTGGCAAACTGCTTTTATTTTGGTGGCTTACATTTTTTTAGGAAACCTAGTTAAGGTTTATCTCATTCACAAGTGGTTAATCAGCATAATAAGTGTTACTGAAATCTAATTTGTGCAATATATAGACATACTAAACACTTCTTTTATTTATTTTATTTCTATCACCATAAATTAAAAATAACATTTTAATTTGTATATTTTTAACACTAACTAGTTAGGAAGGAATTTGTAAAAAAAATGTAAAAAGTAATTCTTGGCAATTATTGGTAAACTTAATGAAATCTAGCTCGTTTTCACATTCTTGTTTGACATGTATGTTTTCTCTGCACTAGAAAATAAAAATATAATATATTTCGATATTTTTCTAAAGGGAGCAATTTTTTATAATACTAAAAAAATAATCAGTTGTGTGTAAATATTACATTAATATTAGTTTATTGAAAATATGAACAATTTATGGAACGTTATATAGCATTTCCTACATGAGCAATTTAAAATTTATTGACTATATATGGTTGGAAGAAAATAATATGCAAAAATATTTTAGAATTTAATTAGTGGTCTCAAAATATAAGTAAAATAAAGTGTAATTTCTCAAGAAAGGGTCTGCAAATGTAGGTACAGTAAGACAGCGTGTTTTTCTAGTAGTCAATTTTGATAACGGGATTACAGTAGGGATGGGTTAAGTTGACAATGAATTTCTCTGGCCTTGTGACTCGATAGTCGGAGTCCAATTGAAGGGGTCATTGGTTATAGTTCGGTTAAGGGAAGGGGTCGATATAAAAACCTCAGACACGCGCATCTCAGCGTCTTTTTGACCATTGTTTGTGTTTTTCTGATTAATTTATTACTCTACAAGTCTGCACGGGATTTTGCGTATGTAGCTCTTTTATAGTCGAAGTACGATTTTCATGTGGGAAATTTGTTGTCAAGTAATGATAACTTTCTTTTGCAGGGATTATTGTATTATTTTTATACAAATGGAAATAAGAATATTTGGAATTCATTTAATACCTAACTAAAGTTTACAAGTGAGCACTTGTCGTTGCAAGTATTGATACAATATCATACAACAGTCAGAACTACATCAAGATAGTGTTTAATAAATATTTTTAGGTAACACATAGTTAAATTCCAATTTGAACTTTGAATCTGATCCAACAGTAAAAAGTTGTGATTCACATTGGACAAAGAATTTTCTAGCAAGTTTTTTAGTTCAGTTTTATTTAACTTCATAGGCTACATGATTTTCAATGTATTTGTAATGCCAAATTTAGAATGTTCAAAACAAGTTTTCTCAAGTGTTTTTTTTTTTCAACGCCATTTGTTCAGACTTTTCTTGCAGCGAAACACTATTTAATTTCCGCCTTTAATTCTAGTTTTCATCTCCTCACTACAAACTGAACACTTCAGATTTAAAGTAGCAAGGTCTTCATTATCTTGTAACCTTTTAAAACATTGTTCAATGTTTAAAAATACATTTTGAGACAATTGCTTGTTCATTACCATTGTTCTTGCCAATATCACTAGCCTACTAAAATTGGTAATGTGTTATTCTTGTTGTTAATCTGTCATAATTCTTGTTTAATATATATTGAATTTGGATAGTATATAGATTAGTCCCATAGTAACAGCCGAGTGTAGGCCACTTGTTACAGTCTCCCCATCCAATGTTGTACAGTTTCAAATTTCTAATCGATAATCATGATTCAATATTGTAGTAGTGGTCGCTTAGGGTAGGGTACGATAAGCGGACCCGGTTTTTTATACCGAAGAATGTAATCATCGATACCTAATATTCGCATCTCGAATCCTAGACTATCAATCGATATAAAAGTATCTATAGTCATCGATAACAATCATATCGTTTATATTAAAATATGGATTTAATATTTACAGTGATGAAACACCACATTTGCTCCTCTCACAGTTACAATTGTTTCTTACCCACAAATTTCACATAATGGATTTTTCGGTACGAGTCCAACATGTTGAAGCCACAAAAACAATATATTTTATTTATGTCTTAACATCTTTCAAAGCAATGTCATGTAGTTTTCTAACATTGACTGCCATTTTTCATAATTAAAATTACTTCAATGTAAAATTGAAATATTACCCTACGTGTATTATTTTAAAGTGTTTACAGCTATTTATATAGATTATTTAAGTTAATTGTTCAAAATAATTAATTAATCAGTATCGATTGATTATATCTGTGTTTATGATTAAGTAATATCGTTTGCCAATTTCGATATAAATAACGGGTCCGCTTAACGTACCGTACCCGTCGCTTATTAAACTGCAGTCGAAGCGGAACCTGTAAACATTTTTACAAAAGGTTAAGGGTAGGGTACGATAAGCGGACCCGGTTATTTATATCGAAGAATGTAATTATCGATACCTAATATTCACATCTCAAATCCTAGACTATCAATCGATATAAAAGTATCTATAGTCGTCGATAACAATATTGTTTATATTAAAATATGGATTTAATATTTACAGTGATGAAACACCACAAAACACGTCTTATATTTCAAAGCAACGTCTAGTTTTCTAAAATTGTCTGCTATTTTTAATAATCAACTGTTACTTATCTAAAATTGAAATATTACCTTACGTGTATTATTTGAAAGTGTTTACAGCTGTTGATATACAGTGCTGGCCAAATTATTAGACTAAAGTACATTTTTGTGTTTTTTCTTCTCAATTTTTACTAAAAAAATTTTTAATTTCATTTTGGTTTATGTTAAAGTATATACCCTCATTCGTGTGTTACTTTAGAATAGTATTAGCAGAAAATTTGGTAATTTTATGTTGGCGGGTGGCAACACTGCCTGTTTTGTTTATAATCTGCCTTTACAAATCTACCAGCTCCATAACCACAATCAGGCTACAGTTAATTTTTCATGTGGTTAACATGTTTTAGGTTCAGTAGATCTTTCTATTAGTGTGTTCTGTTATTATTAAAGTAAGTTTAAGGTCATTTGTGAGTGTATGGAATCACTTTTTTACTTCCTTATTGGCTATTTATAAAATTATCAGGAAATGGGTAAAAAGGCGGACCTTTCACCAAGGAAATGTGCTGTGGCCAAGGTTCTTTTGGAAGAACAACATTACACACAAACTGAAATAGCACACAGACTAAATATTTCACAGAAGTCAGTTAGTAGGATCAAGAAAACACTTGATATCAGTGGTATTTATAAATCCAGCTGTATCGGAAAATGTGGCCGGAAGAAAGCGTTAAGTCCAAGGATGGCCAGAAAGTTGAAAAACATGACACTAGTCAATAGAAAAATGACCAGCAAGGTTCTTAGTGACCAGTTAAGAGATTATGGCACCATCAGAAGAACCTTGAATAAACAAGGTCTTCGCGCATGCAGGCATACAAAAACATAAAAAATAACACCAGCAATGGCTAAGAAGAGATTGGAATGGGTGAAAGGGATTCAGTTCTCTACTGAATCCTGAGGATACTGTACCTTGTTCCAATCATCATCAGTGAACTGAATGCCTTTGGCCCATTCCAATCACTTCTTAGCCCTTGCCGGTGTTATTTTTTGTTTTTTGTAGGCCTGCATGCTCAAAGAACTTGTCCATTCAAGGTTCTTCTGATGGTCTTGGGCGAAACATTTGTGTCATAATCTCTTAACTGGTCACTAAGAACCTTACTGGTCATTTTTCTATTGACTAGTGTCATGTTTTTCAACTTTCTGGCCATCCTTGGACTTAACGCTTTCTTCCGGCCACATTTTCCGATACAGCTGGATTTATAAATACCACTGATATCAAGTGTTTTCTTGATCCTACTAACTGACTTCTGTGAAATATTTAGTCTGTGTGCTATTTCAGTTTGTGTGTAATGTTGTTCTTCCAAAAGAACCTTGGCCACAGCACATTTCCTTGGTGAAAGGTCCGCCTTTTTACCCATTTCCTGATAATTTTATAAATAGCCAATAAGGAAGTAAAAAAGTGATTCCATACACTCACAAATGACCTTAAACTTACTTTAATAATAACGGAACACACTAATAGAAAGATCTACTGAACCTAAAACATGTTAACCACATGAAAAATTAACTGTAACCTGATTGTGGTTATGGAGCTGGTAGATTTGTAAAGGCAGGTTATAAACAAAACAGGTAGTGTTGCCACCCGCCAACATAAAATTACCAAATTTTCTGCTAATACTATTCTAAAGTAACACACGAATGAGGGTATATACTTTAACATATACCAAAATGAAATTAAAAATTTTTTTAGTAAAAATTGAGAAGAAAAAACACAAAAATGTACTTTAGTCTAACAATTTGGCCAGCACTGTAGATTATTTAAGTTAATTGTTCTAAATAATTAATCAGTTTCGATTGATTATATCGATGGTTATGATTAAGTAATATCTAATATCGGTTGTCAATTTCAATATAAAAAACCGGGTCCGTTTATCGTACCCTACCCAAGGTTAATAAAGTAGAACCTAACCTATTTCCAAATGAATTTGAAAGGATACAAGCTGACCATGTCATTTACTTCCATGTCCACATTTATTTCTCCATTATATCAATGAAAATTTGTTTATATTTGATAATTTACAATTAGTACATTATAATTTATTTGGTAAAAGCACAATAACGTACTTAATAATAATGTACAAAATACTACTCAAATAACCTCACTTATGACAGTATGCGACAAACAAACAGGCATGACATAGGATAGATAGACCCATGGACAGCTGCATGGTTGATTTTTCGGGTTAGCTAGCACCAACAGGTAAAAGGCGTTGGGGAAACCAATGCTGCCTCGTAGTAAACAAAATTTGTGCTGTGTTTTTTGTGTTGTCACTTTCTTATTGAAATGTAAAGGAAAGATTTGGTCAGTTGGTAAAAGTTTGTATTTTATTATGTATAAATATTAGTGGGTGGACATATATATTTCTAAATATATACATGTTATGTAGTTTATATTGTTAATTACTTAAACTAACCAATATATAATCATCAAATAACAATGAATAGTAATAAATTAATAAATGCATGTATAAAAAAGTATATGGGATAAAAGAAATAACAACTACAAAAGTAGAGTAAATAAATAATTTAGACAACAAAATTTTGTTGAGCTATGATTAATAGCAAATAATAAAATAATACATAACATCACAAAGTTAGCAACAACGATAAATAGCTTCATACATATTGTTAAGTAATAACACAAACAATACCAGATACTATTAACACTACACCTTGTTAATATAATTTATTGCACAGCAAAAATAAAATAATATCGTAACGTAATAAATTATTTAATTCAATTTAGTAATTTTAATTTATATCAAAGACATCTGAAAAAAGTAGCTAATACAGCAGCAAGCAAGCTCTCTCAGTGCGTGACCAAGTGTTTGTGCGCAAGATTATTTCTTCTTTTATATTCTATGTACAAGATATTGTTCTGTAAAATAGAACATTTTATGGCAATATCCAATATATTGCCACCAAGACGTGATTAAAAGGATCTCAACATAATAAATCCTAGGGAGTTTCCATCGAAGGAGTTGCGTTTTGTCTTTAGTGAAAAATTTTTATTTTCACAAAACATTATGGGTTTTTTTATGAATATTACAACCTCATTGGATATAATTAAGTTAAAATTTAAAATGTATACATTTTTTTAATCAAAATGTGTAAAAGTATAAGATATTCCCAAGCATTAAATAAATTTTAATAGTAAATTTAGTAAAACTTAATAATAAATTATGTCGATTATTGAAATATTGTGATTTTTTTTAGCACAAACACAACACATACTTAAAATTTTGGCTAATATGGTTAATATATCTTAAGTTGTTGATTGCTGCAATTGCAAACGGATGTCATAATATTGAGTTTATGCTATTGTGAAGCACATAACTTAATGAATTGCTAATATTAATCTCCTCGAGAGGTTTATAACTAGCAAAGGGAGATGTTTAGTATTGCAAAACCTGTAAAAGTAGAAGTGTGCGTTAAATAAAAAAATAAATAAAAACTGAAATCCGTTCCACTTTATACGTTGTTGAGTGCAAACTAGCGACACAAGAATGTAATTACGATTATAGATATATTTAAAAAACCAACACGCGTTTTAATATATAAAAATTAGCATTCTCGAACGAAATTTCTGTCATACAACATATGGTTGTACGGTCTATTCACTGGAGAGATAAAGATATGGGGTTTAACACTGTAATTTATATTTGTCATTTTCTTGTGTGTAATACAATATCTATGCTCGTCAGCTGTCATCCTCATTAACAGCTGGTGCGTAAGCATCGTCTGCTTCGCGGCCCTTGTCGGTTATTATTATTAGCTTAGTTGTTATTGTAGGGATTTAGATTTAGAAACATGTGAGTTCGTTTTAAATATAATTGTAAATTGAAATATCGAAACTTATGAACCGAACACAATTTTAAAGTTAAACTGTAAAGGGAATTATTTTCATGCAAGAAGATGTTAGTATGATAGAGGTAAAGTCAGAAACCCAAAGGTTATAATTATACTTATAATAAATGAATGATTAACTTTAAGAACGAGCTCTTGGTATGGGAAAACAAATTATTGCAGTAATAGAAAATACATAATTGCACAGTAATTTTAAATGTATTGCATGAGGTTTTTCAATGTCAAAGATGCTATCCTCGGGTGTGAATTCAAACAATTTGAAACCCTATTAATGTCTTAACAATTCAAAAACAATTAGGCTATCATCTGAATAATCTATACTATTATGTAAAAATGTAATGTCGACTCTCTCTCTTTCTGTGTCTGTGTGTGCCTTACACAAAGAATAAAAGGTACTGGACCAATTTTACTGATTTTTTTATGAACATTCTTGGGATCCTTGGTTAACATGTAAGATTATTCATATTTTTTAAAATCCCTCAGGGTTATGCCTCTCTGGCCTCTGAAGTTGTAAAAATACCTGTAAGAAATGAATAGCAGCAAACACATGAGAGATCCTGTTAAAAGTTAATCAATTGTTCCATATACACATATGGAACATATGACAACACAATCATTTGCTTAATTAATTTAAGTATAATTTTTTTATTTCGTTACTTTTGTAATCTTGAAAGCATAGAGTAATCTTAAAAGTAAGGGTTACAGTATAATAAGCGGCCACCACGACAGTCAAATCAACTATCAACTAGAAATATTTAAACTATCGAATATAAAACTGTTTGACCTATAGATGTTTATTATAAATTCATTCAAACAGTGTAAAATCATGTGTATGGTATTTGAGTAATGGCCGGCTGCAAGTACAATGGGGATGTACATGTGTTATTTGTGTCACAAAGTGTCGTTATGTTTATCCTTCGAAGTAGTAAAAAGTGACTAAATGTTACACTGCTTTGTTTGCTACATTCTGTAAATATACGTAGCTTAGATCATTATTTATTTATCATTAATTTATTACTTTTTAGTATATAAAAATAGCTGAACTATACTCTAATATGAAATACCTATAACATAATTTTAGTAGTTAAAACAATAATTCGTTACTCATGAATAATGATGATTCGATTGTCGTCGTGGCTATTTATTATATTGCAGCCAAAGTAACAACATGCCTTATTTGAACCTTTTCTGTAATCACTATTGAGCATATACAGTGTTGCCAGAAAGTTTAGGGACACCCCACATAAAGTGATATACTACTTGTGTCCCTATACTAACAGCAGATTGGCTAACTCTATATATATTTCCACATTAACGCAGTGAAAAACGAAGTATTTTGGTGTGACTTTCATAACTTTATGTATAAAATCTTTCAAAAAATGAACTTTTTTGTGATTTTAAAATTTTGGAGGAAACACCTGTTTTTTGAAACATTAAAATTTATAACTTCTAAAATAAATGTCCAATCATCTTAATAATTGGTACATTGTTTTAACATAAGATATGGAGTAAATAAATGCTATTGTGGCAACTAGGAAAAAATTACTTACAGTTTGGTGATCGCTCAAAGTTCCTTTATTTTTTTTTACAAACACGGAAATGGCGATGTTTGTAGCTGACAGCAACAAAGCAAATGATGAAAAAGGACTGCGTGCGCATCAATATCCCTTCCTCTGTTTTGTGAGGAACAAGCTGGTGTGTGTGGATTACCTACCACTCTCATAGTTCGAGCGCTACAACGCACCAAAGTTATCAGTTTTTCATTTCCGAAAAAAATAAAAATAAAGTAACTTTGAGCGGTCACCAAACTGTTAGTTATTTTTTTCTAGTTGCCACAATAGCATTTATTTACTCCATATCTTATGTTAAAACAACGTACCAATTATTAAGATGATTGGACATTTATTTTAGAAGTTATAAGATTTAATGTTTCAAACAACATGTGTTTCCTCCAAAATTTTAAAATCTCAAAAAAGTTCATATTTTGAAAGATTTTATACATAAAGTAATGAAAGTCACACCAAAATACTTCGTTTTCACTGCGTTAATGGGGAAATATATAGAGTTAGCCAATCTGCTGTTAGTATAGGGACACAA
The DNA here is from genome assembly GCF_021130785.1 of Homalodisca vitripennis. Lineage (NCBI taxonomy): Eukaryota > Metazoa > Arthropoda > Insecta > Hemiptera > Cicadellidae > Homalodisca > Homalodisca vitripennis. The sequence goes on from NC_060210.1 coordinate 171,463,876, forward strand.
GTAGTATATCACTTTATGTGGGGTGTCCCTAAACTTTCTGGCAACACTGTATGTTATTGAAGTAATAAAATTGAAAGTTTTTGTAAAAACATACTTTCAACGTTACATGTGACCAAATAAGTATGTCTTTTTTCGTCAGTAGTGTAATATAACTTTTGCTACAGATTTAAAGGCTGTTATAAAACCCACCTTACTTGTTTTCTAAACAGTTGCAGGTTTTAGACCTATATATATATACATTTTCTTAATTGGGCCAAGAAAGTACCTAAATTCAATTAATGCGTTGGAAATGTAAGTCATTTGAATCTGAAGTGCTAATACATGGGCACTGCTTAAAATAATAGCAATTCACTATTTTACTCAAGTATTCTTGACGTGCTTTTGTGCCATAAGGTGTTTGACACACTCAACTTGTTAACCATAAACACAAAAAATGTACCTATAATATGCCTACTTCCATTTAAAAATGACATTTAAAGTCTCATTGTTTATTACATCATAAGTGCATTAACTGAAAAGCTAAGGACCTCGAGTGTAGGATTCCTCCACATTGACCTAAAATAGTTAAATTGTTTTTAAAATCGGAGTATTGAATAAAAAATCCTGAAATATTGGAAAGAAATAATTATTTCATAGGTACTTATTAAAACTAATCTGTATAATACTGTGACAAGGCATGGCCCAAATTTATATTCTCAACGAATAGCCATCAGTAACAAATTTAATAAATGGCAGCTCCAGAATATTTTATACCTTTTGTTGCTTTTTTGTCTTGTGATGCTAAACAATTTAAGTTCAAATATTTCAGGATTACCTAAGGATAGTGTAGTGTTAAATATTTTATGTTCAATGAATATTTTTAAGATTTGTTGTTTTAAGGATTTATTTCCTTACGGACACTTTGTATGTTTCATAAGCGTTAGGTTCTTCTTGTTTATAAACTGATTTTAATAATTGGAAGCTTTTAAAGATGTGATTGGATTCTAATGTATGTTTTAGAAATTTGCAGATTTTTTTTTAGTTTGTCCATATTTATAATACCTTTCATGTTTTTTATATCTTTTTTAACAGTTCTTTTTTCAGACTAATTTAAATGTTGTCATAATTTTTACAGTAAATTTTGTAAATTCCACTTTTATTTTCATCTAAAATTTCGTCTTGGATTTCCAAGTAAATGATTCGTCTTGTTCATTGTGGAAGAAGATTATATTCATGTCAAAATTTTTTCTAAATATACCTCTTTTATTTCTTAATAAAATTGATCATACCTCATGGATTGCCAAACACGTTTTTCTTCTTTGTCACTTTTTAAAGGGGTTCTTGATTTTTTTGGATAAAGTCTTATTTTGGTTTTTAATAAACTGTCAATTAATTAAGTTGAATGTCTGTTGAAAACTATTATACTTTATATATTATTTAGTTCTTCGTATATTCATCGTTCTTAAAGTGTGTTGTAAGTACTCTGTTAATCATAGTGTAGAAGGCAAAATCCACTCTTCCAAAAAAAAAAACTGCTTTCCACACTACGATTAACATATTACAGATTATTTTGTGTTCTAAGGTGTCCGTCAGCTTGTTAAGTCTTATTCTACCTGTCCTCAGGGGCCACTGGCCTGTGCTTGGATCTTGTCAAACATATAAAGGAGAGTCAATACAGTACAAGGTTGATGGTACTGATATACAGTGCTACTCGGCCATCGGCCTACAAAACTAGTTTTAAGATATTAAGGTAACATGTTTGCAACGCTCTTTGCCAAATTTTATTCACCATTATAAGAAAATTCTAAAAGCTTATAAATTAATCTTTATCTTATTAGATATAATTATAAATTTATGTATATGTAAGCACTATCTTCTCTACCTATTAACACATCTTCAAGTAAGAAACTATAGTATTGAACATTATAGGTCATGAACATTTCCTAACCTTATTTACTGGTCATGTTAATGTCATAAATTGATTTTATGGTGCAGTTTATAAAATAAATGTAAACTGTACCTCGAGTTCTGCAAGAACATATTATATTGTAGTATTACTCAGTCTTTTATAAAATATAAACTATACTTGTACAAAGCATCTGGATAAACACCTTTTACCAATATTGAGTTTTCTTCCTCACAAGTAATTATTTCTATGAAATTTTCTGTTTTAGGATCTACAAATTAGTTCTGTATCAACTTGTTATAGAGAAAGCAGAACATACATAGCGATATCTACATGTTTTAAACTGTTTAATTACAGTACTTTACCAGTAAATTAAAATATGGAAGGAAAGATGGCAAACGGTGATAAATATAAAGTACCAGAATTTGAGGTGAGAATGATAAGTATTTTTATATTAACATATTGTGTTAATTAATTTTGGTGGAAATATAATAACCAATAGTGATGAGAAATGAGTTAGACAGATTGATACTAGTCTGATAATGAACAATACCATGTGCTGAAAACTGTAAAGAATCATATAGTCAACTAAATGTTTTAAGTGACCTTTATTTCACCCCTATATCAGTAAACAAGTACCTAAGTATAAAATATAGCTATTCATTTCTCTTCATTCTTTGGTGGTAGTATATGTGATTAAAAAATGTATAAATTGTAAAATGACATAATAACAAGTTCATTATTATGAAGTCCTATCAAATATTGTTTTAGCAAAACTGTTAAATAGTTTCCAAAGGTTATAGAAATTTCTTAGTCCATAGACATATTCCTTATTTGTCATTTCATTAAGGAATACAATGGCGTCTTATTAAGTAAAATAAAATATTTTAATTGCAAAAATTTATCTATTTCAAACATTATTATTATTAGCTTTTAATTCTCCAGTCGTCATGCAACTTACTTTAGTATGAGTGGTTGCAAGTCTGTCTACACCACGCTATTGTGTTTATTTATTATCTTATGTAATTATAAAATAATATTTACATAATATGATTTAAAATAATGTTTTAAGATAAGATATAAAATATTAGATAAAAAGTACTGTAAAATTATCAACACCATACATTACAATCATTTTGATCAAATTTAATAATATGAGTGCATTAATGTACAATGTACATACAATTTTAGGTTCTACATACCACCTTGTTTCCTTATCCTTATATATATATATATATATATATATATATATATATATATATATATATATATATATATATATAAGTGACAGATCAGTATCTTGTCTTTATTGCATAACAATATCCTCATTGTCAACTATGTTTTTATTAGCTGAGCCATCACCACATGGTTCTTTTTTACTTTACTTATTGACTCTGTTTTCTCTCAACTATAAATTCAACTAATGTCAGTCATGCTCATGACTTGAATCAGTCATGATTACATTAATAATAATCTTCAATTTCATCAGGATCCTCAATACCCAGAACACTTTCATAATCATTGTTTTCTGTTTCAACTATAAGTTCAACTATTGTCTGTCGTGCTCATGACTTGAATCAGTCATGATTACATTAATAATAATCTTCAATTTCATCTGGATCCTCAATACCCAGAACACTTTCATAATCATTGTTTTCTGTTTCAAGTATAAGTTCAACTATTGTCTGTCGTGCTCATGACTTGAATCAGTCATGATTACATTAATAATAATCTTCAATTTCATCTGGATCCTCAATACCCAGAACACTTTCACAATCATTGTTTTCTGTTTCAAGTATAAGTTCAACTATTGTCTGTCATGCTCATGACTCAAATCAGTCATGATTACATTAATAATAACCACAGAAACAATAAAGGTAAAATGATTTTTTGAAGATTTAATAACCTGCGAAATATAAAAAAAGCTAAATATATAACTTAATTACAAGGTATGTCCACGAAGTAAGTTCTATTAGGTTATATAAAAAATGTGTACAGATATCGAAGAAATACTTATTGTACAAAATCTGCAAATCTTATACTACTTTTATACACATTTCCAGAATTTTGTAGACACATGTCATAGTGTGGCACAAGATTTTGTATGCCTTCTTAATATTAGGTAGCCACCTGTGTTTTGCCAACCATGTGATTACATGTTCTTTCAGCTTGTCGTCATTGTTGGAATGTTGATCACCAAGGAAAGATTTCAATTATAAGAAGAGATAAAGTCACTAGGAGCAAGGTCCGGGTTGTAAGGGGGATGGTCAAACACATCCCAGCCAAATTTCTGTAAGAGATTTTTGTCACGTTGGCAGTGTCCACTTCGTTCTTCATCATGCACTTTATCACTTCCTTCATTGAACAGTCTGACCCATCTTCTAACTATTAAATCACTCATAGCATTTTGTCCGTAAACCTCACAGATTTGCTGATAGATTTCAATTGGCTTAACTTCCATTGCATTTAGAAATGAATCACAGATCTGATTTCATAAACGGTAGTATTTTTAATTAACGCTGACATTATAAAGAAGACTACGAAGCAAATGTTGGCAGCAGTGATCTCAAAATGGTGTACGTTTCTTCTCCTTCAGTCAGAATAACTGTCACACATGCACAGAACTGCAATGGCAGTGGTGATGCAGATAGTCATTTGGATTTATGGAATGAAAATTACTTTATCAGTGATCAATAGAGAAAGAGATGGTCAAGCAAGAACTGATGTAGCCTATTCAGAAATACGCAAATACAAAATTCTTTTCATTCATACTGTAAATGATTGTTTATCTTTCAATACATAACTAAAATTTCCACCCACAATATCAGAAGAAAAACTGTTAGTTCCAATTTCAAAGTAGATCAAGTTTTTCTCAAGATACCTCAAAAGTAAAAGAAAAGGTAGGAAGAAACTGTAAACACCAAGGACATGTTTTTTTCCTTGACTGATTAAGATGACAATCTGTTAATGAATATTTTAATGGAAATAAGTAATTTGACTCTTTAATTTGAACTTACTTTTCTGTAATACTTATTCTGTATATACAATTTAATAATAAAATGTAATATATTGAAATTATATTGTGAAACTTTTAATGGCACACCTATAATGAGATTGACCCTAGTTATGCAACTTAACACGTTCGCTACCGAGCGTCACGTATGTGTGACGCATGGGTGTTTCTAGTGGACCAAATACGAAACGTTGTAGTTTCACTACAGGCCAGTGCAAAAGTAAACTACCATAACCTCAGACTGAAACTCTTTTTTTGTTAAAACTCATTTATATTTCAAATTTATGTCAATTAAAAAATGCTTAATTTACTATATTAACCATTTTTTTAGTTCTAAGGTTCTTTTTTTACGTCACGCATGCGTGACGTCGGGCCACAGCGTTGTGATAATCTGCTGCAGACCGACCGTCACATATGTGTGGACTGTCAAGAAAAATGTGTATTTAGAAAATCTATTACACATCTATATTGCCATCTTTATTTTGTTTTTGTTGTTGTTTGAATAAAAACGATATTGTACAAAAAAACTTGTGTTTATTTTACAAACTACATATAATAGGGCTAAACGAGATGAATAAAAAAGAACAAGTTTTTAGTTCTTGATTACTCCTTATGCCAATCTCCAAAACATGGGGCTGCGCAAAGTCCAATTTTGTTGTCACTGTTATCTGTGCAAACTTCACAATAGTAAATCGTTGCCTTCCTCTTCTTCTGAGTCTTGAAGCACTGACGACATCTTACTCTTCGGTCCCCCCTTCACGAGTCTGTGCTGTTCATTAGGCCTAGGTCGAACAGGGCGTTGTGGGCGTTGGCTGTACTTGAAGGAAGTGTGCTATGATTGTGTTTCTTAAATCCAAATAGGTTATCTTTACTTCCCCGGTTCTTGCATAGAATGTACTTGCTATTCCAGAGAGATGCATCAAGGAGGTGGAAAAATATTTTGACATACCAACGAAGTGACTTCCTTGGAGTACTATAATATGAAATCATTTGATCACAGCGATCAATGCCACTCATGTTCTTGTTATATGCAAGTACCATTGAGGGTTTGGTTATGGTTTCCACCTCTTTTGTTAATTACTTCTTCTGTTCCGGGTCCATGGATTGTGGAAATTGTCAAAACATTGCGTTTGTCCTTCCATTTCATAAACGGTTACACTTCCTTTTTGGCGACTTATACATTCACCCTTCTTCAGTTTTGCCGTGATGACCTGCTGCGGATTTTCCTGCTCGATTTGTTTTGTAAAGTACCACAAACATTGGTTTTTGCACTGCATCAAGTGCTCTGCAAGGTCCACGCTGTTGTAAAAGTTGTCTAGGAACAATGCATGTCCCTTACCTATGTAATCCTGCATCAAGCGAGTAACAACTTCAAAGGAATGTCCTTTTACGGGATCTGATATCGTACCTTTTGCCTGTGTATACGAGAATATTTAAAATATATCCATCTGGAGTGCAAACCTCATAAAGCTTAATGCCATATTTTGTGGCGCTTTGTTTTTGATATATTGTCTAAAAGACAATCTTCCCCGCCACAATACCATGGCCTCATCAAGTGACAGATTCTTCCCAGGACTGTAGGCTCTTGTGAAATTCGTCAAAAGATGCTGCAGTACATTTTTTATTTTATGCAGTTTGTCATCTGCAGAATCAACATTAGGGTTATAAAAACATAAACATCTAAGTATCGCCTCAAACCTATTTTCTGGACATGGTTTTACCAAAGATGGGGTGGTCATAAAGCTCACAAGTTGACCAGCAGTGCTTCATGGAAGGGAAGTGCAAGTTTCCCATCAGTATGGAGAGGCCTAAAAATTTCTTAAATTCCTCTAAATTTACAGGCTTCCACCATCGCATTTTTGAATGCTTGGTAGTAGGAGTTCCCTGAACAAATAAGGCACGAGTATTTATCCAAGCTACAATTTTCTTTAACAGATCTTCATCAAATATATTTAAAAATATTTCAACAGGATCTGTCGATTGAATGTGTATCTGTTCTTGCCCAGTAAAATTGTGGACCTGAGGTTCATTCTTTGTGTCAGTCCAAACACCTTGTTTTACTCTGATAATCATCATGGATGTTTGAAACAACAAACAACACGTTTGGATCATTGGAAATGTTTTCAAGATTTATTACATCATCATGTACTTCTTCGAATTGAACCTCTATGTCAATCTGCTAAAGGGCTATTTGGGTTTAGGCCCAAGTCAACGTACATATTTATTGGTTTCAAAATGCTCACCCTCATCACTAGATGAACTTGGAATGTCTGAGTCAGGAACATACTCAGAGGCAACCGTCAGAACTAAATAATTCATCACTGTCATCTTCCGTCCCATCTCACGATCGATTTCGCTCACAGACATAAAAGGTCTCTTCCTTTCACCCATCGCGCACGATAAAACAAAAAGCAGTTCAGTTTTTAACTACAAAAGCACATATAAATCTTCCACTGTTATAGGTTAGACAACACACGAGGATTGGAAATATTACACAGAAAACCAGGTTTGCCAATACGATTCCCCAGGTTTTGCCAATACGATTCCTCCCGCATAACAAAAATAAAAATCCCACGCTCAGACCATGCGACCAGTATATGTGACGGACATTCCCACTGACCGACATGCAATAATATAGTTTGGAAAAGTAGACCGACTGCAACCAAAAAACATTTAGTAATACAATCCGTGTGTCACAAATACGTGACGTCGGGCTATAGTTTGTGCCCCGAGAGTCACACATGTGTGAAGTTGGTCTATGGTATGAATCGGTGCGTCACAAATACGTGACGTCGGTCCTATTTTAAAAGTCCAATTTTAGAGTCGGTAGCGAACGTGTTAAATAATTTATTCAAATACATCATACTTTAGCTTTAGTATGTTGGTTTAATTTTTTATTTTACAGACACAATGGACATTTAAGGATAATTTAAGAACAATAGACTTTGTTCTTTCCTGGGATGAAAACTGCGAGATTGCAAGTTCTTTATCCAGCATAGAAAAGAGAAAGGTAAATATAAAGATGTTATTATAAAAGAAGTGGAGCATGTGACCACACAAACGTACAATAATTTACTAAATACTCAAATGCTTAGAATAATATAATGTTCAAAAAATTTTATATATAATTTAATTGTTTTAAAATTGGATAGTTATTTTAAAATTGCCCATTACAAGTAATTGTTAACATAATACAGTTCTTGCATATACATTTTTAATTATTAGACATTTTAGCTGTAACAGACATTTAGTACAGAATATTAAATAAATAAAACTTTGCCTGTTTTGCCATAGACTTATGAAGAAAATCTGTGCGAGGAAGGTTTAGATATTGAAGCAGAATTTATTGAAGAAACTGGATTACACTTTCTAAAAATCCATGCTCCACTTGAAGTTCTTCACCGTTACACTGAGATACTGAAGTTGCGCATGCCAATGAAAGAGGTAAACTTATGTATGTGATTGTTTTGTAAGTTGAGTTTGACTTCCATGGCAAATAACTTTCCTGTGTTGTTACATTAATTTGAATATTATGTCACTATGTAAGTTTATTGCAGAATGATAAGAGTATCAGTTATAAATTTGTACAAAATAATACGTTATTAGTGTCAGAATATAGGCAATAGACAATATCTTTATTAACAGTAATATTAATATATTATGCTATAGTGTTATACAGTTGTTAGAGTTAGTTATTAACACAAATAAATTAATAGTCAAGTCATAGTTCATCATTCCATGATGATGCTCTGGCAGCTTGTTGAACATTTTCACCACAGCATACTAGTATTTTTGTTTTTGTTTTTTTTGTAAGGCTGTTCTGTGTACTGGTAATGCATTATCTTCTGCTTGTGTGGTGTAATTATTATGTAGATATTTTTGTTTGGAAGCATCCTTGGTTGTACAGTAAAGGATGGTTTCTAGAATATGTATTGATGTTACTGTTAGTACTTTACAGTGGTAGAGGTAGGACCTAGAACGTTTGATCTAGGTTCTACTTCTACCATTTTTATTACTGCCTTATATTGTATTACCAGAACTCTGTAAGTATTACCATGAGATGAACCAGTCCGATTGTATAACACATGGTATGCTGTTTTTGTGGCTTCATGAGTACTGATGTTCTTGACTCTAAGTACAATATTATACAGCTTCAACAGCCTCCCTAACATTCTGGACATAGCTCCATGTGATTTCTGGCTGTTACTAAACTTGAAAACTCCTCTTGTGAGTGAAAAAGATTTGAGAACATAGAAGAAATCAGACAAAATGCAATCTGTTAGCCATTTCAAAAAATGAGTTAAAGAAATATTTCTGAAAAAAAGATGACCGCTAGATGATGACAGTGATTTGTGGTAGAAAATACATTGAAGGGGACTGGCTTGCAGTTACGGCAGAGTCAGTTGCCAAAAGTTGATATTGTATATTTTTATATAAACCTTGTATACCAATTTAAAAGTAAAAGAAAAATCAAATACTAGTTTTTCTCAACAGCAAGGTTAGGAAGTTACTGACTGAACTTGTCAGAAAGAAAGTGGGGAACCACTAGTTGAATGTGTAATCTGAACTAAGTAGGAAACAACCAAACATCCATATACTGGCTCTTGAAGTAACAAAGGGTTTATCTCAAACAATAACAATTTGATCATTTCAATTGATTCACTTCAGTTATAACTAAAGAAAAATACTAATAAATTGTTTGAACACCCTATTTTGGGTGAATTATAATAGAATAGTAACATATACCCAAGGTGCGATTGAAGTGGAGTAAATAGAATAAAGAAGGAATTGTGAATTTAAAGGGGGGGGGGGGGGGGGTGTAAAATCTTTACTAAGGCTCTTGCTCTTGAACAGTCCCATGAACATCAACACTGTTCTCTCACTATTTTGTACAAGGCTTCTATTACTACTGACTGACAAAACTTTAATAGAATAATTAGTATCTAAGTTATAGTGCAGCATCTGATGAAATTTAATACGTCTCCTACATTTAAATGTGGTATGTATGTCTACATTATTCTTTCCCTAGTGTAGTTGCTTTTTCTAATTTGTAATTACTGTATGTACAGTTTACTAGTAGTATGACTTTAAAAAATACATGTTTAGAAGTACTTCAATGATGTTCTATTTATTTATATCTCTTATCTTATTTAACTGTCAGGCAAAATTACTCAACATGTTTTTTTGAAACAAATAATGAATCTCATATACACATTTTTGCCTTATGTATCCTTTACTGGTCTGTTTCAAATCTGAGAAAAATTACTTTCAAACCTTTGAGTACTGTTCTTATTGTCACTTCAATTGCCAAAAGCATTACAAATATTGGAGAATTTTGTATTGCTCTAATAATAACTATCTCAATCCACTTGTCTTCCTTCTATGTGAGGCTCTCACTGAGAAAATATGTAGGGTTGCAGACTTACTTCCAATATTTGATGTGCTAAAATTAAATGAAGGAAGACAAACACACAAAACTATTATTAACAATTTCCATAAATTGAATTTATTCATAAAAATAGTATTTACTGAAATAGGAGCCTTAAATACTTGAAGGAAAAACTGGTGTTAGACAAGTTTGGTAATTATAGGACTTGTTGACATCACTGATAAGAGTTTTCATCAATTGATAAGTCAACATTATTGTATTCATAAACTCAAATTTAAGTTAAACAATGAGAAGTGTAAGGAAAGTAATTAATGGAACAATGTTCTGCCATTCGATTTTTAATCACTGAAGTTGAAAAGCCAACAAATATCTAGTCCAGAATGATTCAATTATTGTTTGAACCTTTGCAATTTATATGAGTGTGTAGAATATTTTAAAAAAATGTCAAAATACTGATAAAGGTTTAATGTTCAAGCTGGCTAGTTGGTTTTCAACTTCCTTATTTGGAACTAAAATTGATAACATATCAGTGGAGTGAATAAAAAGTAGTAGTTGCTAATGCCTAGTTAATTTTAAGTTGCAACTAAGTTTTATCTGAATAACACGGAGCAGTACCTACTCTATTTGTAGCTTATACTTCACTAAACCTGGAAGATATGACATAAATTTGAATTGAATAAAAAGTAGTTACTACTTATGTCTAAGTGTATCTTACTGTATGAGGCAATATCATAAATATTGTATGGATCACATTAGTTTACAACTTCATTTTAGTTTATTTTGAAATTCCTCCTTTCTCTCTTATGCAGGCTCTGGCTTTAGATCGAACTAATTGTATGGTGCTCCACGCAGCTGTGTTTGTGCCCTGTACACAAAAAAGAAATCTAGTATCATCAGCGTAATTTATACATTATTTCTAAAAGGTTATTAATTTTTTAAATGGGCTGAGTTAACTCAGCATTTCTGATAACCAGAATTAAAACAAGGACTTCTTCTACTGTATGAGTTTTTGAGGCAAAGCTCGTTTTTTATTTCATTATGCTTAACAATCTACAGTACCTACATTTGGAACTGATTTGCTGTTAATTATTGTTAATTTTTTATCAAATTCGTGTCCTACAAACAGTTGAAGCCTGGAATATAAATATTTTTCTCTTTAAACAAATGGGTACGTCCTAGTATTACAAATAGTAATTTATTACAGTTTTAATTTTTGTAAGGTTAGCCTTGGCATAGGCATAAGAAAGGTTAAGCAAATTACATATATAATAAGCCAATTTGGTGTATGCTATAGTATAGAGAAAAGATAAATTTCTATTTCTAAAAATTTAGTTGTAAGTAGTCTGTTTTTATATGGAATATGTTCAAAGGTTCATGTTAAATTTTTAATATAATTTTATATCTCAAGGAGGCAACTTCTTTCATTGGTAGGAATTACCAATGGATCATACAAGCAATTGAAGCATTCAGGAATGAAAAATACATAAAGCAGTGTCTGTATTTGCTTGGATCTTTACTCAACACATTTAATTATTATAATTCTATGACAAAAATGTTATACACGAGAATATTAGTTAGAAACTTTGATCAAAGTTTTCTTTTAATAGTGTCAAATGAAACATGAAATATGAGGGCATTTTGATAAGTCTGGTAAATTTGTATGAAACAGCAGGAAATTTTTGGAACCTGTACTGTTGTTGTTAAGCCTGATATTTCTACAGATATTATAGCAAGTTTCGAATGGCAGCTGTTATTAGTTGATTGTTGACAGCCAGCTGAAGTGGTAACTGTGTAGTGAGTTCTTTAGGATGGAAAAAATGACTTTTGTGCGTTCATTAAGCATTTGGAGTTGGACAGCTGCACAGATCAAATCCGAGTTGGATGAAGTCCATGTGGGTCCTGCACCAACATTTGAAGACCATTTACTTTTGAATTAATGAGTTTAAACGTGGCCAGAGAAGCAAGGAAGATGAAGCATACTTCGGTTGGCCTGTTAAAGTCACCCATTGGATGAGAAAGTGTCCGTCGGTGTGACAGAGTATTTTGTAGAGTTTGACAAAGCCTACTTTGCTAATGGGTTGAAAAATTGGAAACTCCAAGTGTATAGCTTTGCAAGGAGGCAATGTTGAGAAATAAAGTGAGTTTTTGCCTATAAAACAATATTTTATTCCATTTTTTAAAGACTTATCAAAACACCCTTGTATCTTTGACTATAAGTCTTCTGTCTTATACAGTGCAATATGTCCGAAGAATATGGCAATTCTGACAACCCCAGATCTGCAATTATCACTTCGCTTCAAATGTATCTGAATACATTATAGAACCCCATTTAATATCATAAACATGCAAAATTTTAAACACAGTATATTATACAGTATAATTCTTTATTGCTGTATCTTTTACTGTAAACTTTTTATTTCGTTGAATAATTTTCTCAATTCATATATACGTGTTGTATTCTTTTTTTAATTCATATCATATTACCTGCAAGTTTTACAATAACCCCCTTCCCCCCTCCAAGTGTGGAGTCCTGACTGACAATCCGTGCCTAGTCTCCTTACTAGCAACTGTACTTCCATTCTACAGAATATACAGTTGACTGAATATTCTGTCAGAATATATAATGGATGATGATATTGGATTTGTTTCCATTACTAATCATAGATACCATTTGTACGTAAAAGTAGTTTGCAGTGACATCTGTCTACTACTACCTTTATGATAGTAAATTTCATTGGACAATAAAGATGCTATTTTAAAATTTATATAATTATGTGATCTATGCAGAAATCACATGATCAAACAGCATGCACAATGAAATAAGTTCTGTAGTGTAATTAAAAGTTATATGTTTTGTAAGTCTCTTCTGTTTTAGGAGTTTTATTCAGGATCTAAATATACCAAGCAAAGTTCTCTCATCCAAATGTCGCATTATATATCAGAGAAGGTAAATAAGTGGTCAAGCTCTGTACGCAACATGTTACTAATTGCTGCTGTTGCCTGGCTCTTTTTTGTGTATTAGTTTCTCGTTGTGTTGGTATGCTTTCATATTGCAATTTCATATTAATTGGACTTTGGTTGTTACTTATCATCTGTTATGCTGTAGGCTAACTGTGGTCCTGTTACTAATCTTTATGAAATTATGCATATTCTTTATGAAAACAAAACTGATCTATTTAAATGATAAAATATTGATGGAGCCACCTGAAATGTCCCTCTCTCTCTTCAGTAAGATTTTCTTAGTATTATAAGAGTCTGTTTTTATTATTTTGGTGCTATTAAATTGCTTTACAGACTTGTTAAAGAATTAACACTATGATAGAAATATCACCTAATTGACCCAAATCTGATTCCATTATACGTTTTTTTAAATGTGGTAAAATGTTACTCTAAATGATCAAGGCTTATCTAATGTTTTTTAAAGTATGTTTGCAATTTCCATCATAATCAAACCGTAGTCAAGTTTGGTCCTTTTTATTTATTTTATGTAATTATTTATATATTTTTTTCTATAGAATGCTCTAAATTATGGGTCAGTCCGTGAAAAATGTATAGAGAAACTAAGATCGTTATCCAGCAGAGGTGCAGTATTAATTTTCCTTTAGTTATCCTAATGTTACCTTCATTCCGTATAAAATCCTTTTGCAAAATAAATTAACTAATTAAATAAATAATTTTTCATAATGTTACTAATATGTAAATACATTAAATATTGACGTATTGATGTCATTGGTAGTGATACACTTTTTTTTAATATGTACCTTTTAAAAATAGTTATGTGAAATAAATACCTTCTCCTCAAATAATTAATTTTAAAATAGTTATGTGAAATAATTAGACATAATTAGTCACAAAATATGATGATTTTGTTAGCAAGTCAATTTTTACAATGGTCATAAGTGGGTACAGACCTTGTCAGCAGTCTCAACATACTGGTCAGCGATGCTGTCAGCCCTTCTGTCATAATGACATGTGTGTCACTGCTGACAAGCTTGTGATACTTTGATTGTGTATGAGAGCACTGATTGTATTTGTATTAATTGTATTAAAGTATTCCTGTATTTTTATTTTCTATACTTTTGTATTGTTTAATGGGCTTTCAAAAATCTTCTTATTTAAGGACAATTAAGAGAATAATAAATAATACTACATGTTCTCTACTAGGAGCATAGTAACTTACGAGTCACATGTATAGTTTTTTTTATAGCTAGTTTTGGAACATCCTGTAGTATTTTATATGATAAGAAGATTGTTTTGACAATTGATCATTTAGACTAATACTGTCTGAAGTCATAACCTTCATATTTTTTTGATATCCATTTGTTAATACATGTAATATTTTATAACTTTCCATACTATTTATTTATAAAATAACAGAACTAATATTTATATATGTGTACAGTGTTAAGGATTGCAATTTGTGAGTTAATTTTGGCAGATTTAACCAGTTTTTTATTTGCGCTTGTACAATAGTTATCCTTTACTATTAAGGTATCTGGCACTAATTCTACGTTTTATTATTGGAATTGGAGATTTTGAAAAGATTACGTTGTTAATTTATTTAAATTTAATTTGTACATAATCCACCAAGTGCTAGGTTAGTATATCAAGTTTACAGGTACTGCACTAAATAAGTGATATGTTATATTTTTAGATGATGTATATATTATAGTACATTACTGGTATAATAGTTTTAAAGTTCATGGTCTAATGCATATTGTTGATTTTTAATTATTTAGTTTATTGTTTACGACTTTCCCTTTAATCTCTGAAGATGTGCTGAAGATGTAACCTACTTTCTTTACTAGCTATGACTGTATACTGAAGCACTGATACGTTGTATTAAATGATATAATTGTATAAAGGATAAAGCCAACAGTTATTTTATCCTCGGTGAAATACTACTGAGCTTTCAATATGTGATCATAACATTGTTGTATTAATTGTTGACTAGCATGGATTTGATTAATGTATTCATGAACATCCTAATGAGCAAGTGGAAATACAGTTGTAGTAAATATAAAGCATTTAATATTACTAGGATGTTTATTTATAAGTAAAAGATCCTATCTTAATAATTAGTTGTCATTAGGCTGCAACTTATGATGGTACATTAAAGCACTTACCAAACAACCTGCACCATCACAAAATAATAAAATTGTGCCACCTGTGAATGTAGCCAGTTGTTGGCATCAAATTTGTGGTTATTAAATTTTCTCCGTCACAATTTCATGTACAAAAGGAAACTATCTGAGATTCCTGTGGTGGTATACTTCATATCCCCTCATAATTTTGTTGATTGATTACAAAATCTCATTGACGAACACCCCGGTCATTCTTTTACTAACATGACCCTCTTGTACTAACATTTCTACTAATCGTTAATCGTTCAAATACGTTTAAAATAATATCCAAATTTATATATCTCCTGAAGTTAAAACAAATGAAAGAAATAAAAGTATACAATTCTCTTAACCCTGTGATAGGGAATTTACTTGGGAATCTTATAGTAATATTTGACTCAACATCTTTGCAGATCATATATATATATTTTTATACTAAGGATAACTAAAAGTTTAACACACAAGAAAACTTTGAATTTAATTCTTAGATATTGTCATTTGGAATCTCTTGTATCAGTGCGCAGTATGACAGTCATTTAGTTGTTAAGCCTGCTAGTTAACACTGTGGAAGCATTGTTTAATGCAATGAAAACCCTGAAATATTTTTTCCTCACTGCAGGGAGCCATGTTTATCAACACTGAAGATAGATTTTAATTGTGTTTACAATATTTTGATGCATTAGAGGAACCCAGACGACATTGATAATAGTCAAGACACTGACTGTATAAGGCTTTGAACTAATAGAAGACTATTATCATTACAAAACTTGATTATTACAAAATTATATCAAATATTACAACTATTATTACAAAATTTGATTTTTCAAAATGGTATTAATCTTTTTACTTGCTGATATTTAACATTTGTATTTGTTGCCAGTTACCCAATGTAAGGGGCTCATGGAAACTACTTGAAAACCTCTGTTCGTGTTGTGGAGATTGGTTTACTCGACACATTTTTGTGGACAGAAAAGTTTTCCCAGAACACCGTCAAAGATTTACTGCCATCTATAGTCGTGACAAACATTATCTGTAAGTTGAAATAACACATCACTGGATGTTATAAATGTCAAACTCTTACCTATTTAAAATTTTAGTTTGTGTAAATTATTTCTTTGTTCGCATGTCTATACAAATTAAGATGTTTCTTTATTTCCCTGTCTTTACACTAATTCTCTTATTTTAACATAGTAGTAGTTTAGCTTGTTTTCTTAATGTTTCTTTCTAATTTGCATTATACTTGTGTCCCACCACGTCTCTTACAATGACTGACTACATTTAATAATGGCTTAAAGGAATGTAATCACTGGAATAAATAATTTCTATTATTTTAAACATGTGTATTACTGGATTTAACATAAGGTGCAGTGAAGTTGGTGTTATTGAAAGCCAAAATAAATAATCCTTATGGTTTAGTTAAGAGAAGTAGGTATATTTTGTGACAACTGATATTTTAATAACATTTCTTATGGGATTGATATGTAATTGGTAAGCCTTTTGAGATACAATAACATTTATTACATAACGTTTAGAAAAGCTTAAAATTAAGCATTACAGAACACTACTTATTTTCTTCCCTAGTTATATAAATAACAAAGTTCTGAATTTGTTTAAAGTTTTGATAGCCGCCAAATTTGGAATAAAATGGTACACTAAGTCTGAAGTCAAGAAACATTTTGTGCTTAGAATTTTACATTCACCATCTCTTATTCATGTGAGACTGTTAGAAAACATGTACTAAAGAAACTAATCACTCTATTTCAAAGTGATATTTGAACTTCAAGAGAAATGTTTTCATTTCTAAGAAGGAATCAACAGGTATGCCATAAGTAAGAAATGACATTGTGAATTAAGTAAGAGGATATTTTTACATAGTCAGAAACAGGATCACTGCTAGATTTTGCTGAAAGCTAATATCACAGAAATCAGTTTAGAATATTGTATGTTAATATATAAAATTAAAATTTTACAGACCTCAGTTTATAAAAAGACAACTACAGTCTGTCATCTTATTTTGAATTCTAGTTTCGGATAGCAGTACACTGGATAGCAGTAAAAACCTTAGATAAAACCAAAGATTACATCAATCATATCTTTACTGTTCCTACTTTAGATCAGCCGTTACCTGTGCAACTATTTGAGTCTTACATGAAGACAAAGTGACATGTCCATTGCCATGACATTTTCTGTTTAATCAAAGGAGTACAATAAACTAAACTTGAAACCATGCTTGATTGACCATACCTTTCTTGCCAAAACTAGTAAGTAATATTTTCCATTTTTTGGCTTAATTGTCAACAAATTTTAAACTATTTAGAACGAGAAGATTTCTAGGTTAATACCCACTTGATTGTTCTGGAACCAATTTAAAAGTTACTTTTTAAGTTAGCAGACCTAAGTTCAAACGTGTAGTATCCATTTCTTAATTTGTTACATACATAAAGTTTAGTATCTTTAGTTTATGTACTCTTAAACTTTTGAAAAAAGTTCAAATAAACCATTCAGTACCCTTTCTATAGAAATATATACAAGCGATATCTTGCCAGAAATATGCTCTCACTTAAATATTGTATTCTGAGTTTCTCGCTCATCTAAAAGTGCTTTAAAAACCCCAATTTAATTTAAACAAAAATGTGTATGTATTATGTGGCAAGACAATTCAAGAAAGATTTCATCTGTAACTTGAAATTTTGCATGAAACTTCACTTATACTTCGAGAAGAAGGGCTGGTGGTGCATGTCCAACCGTGGAATTTGACTGAGGACTACTGAAGGCTCAGTAGGTTGACACAATTTCTCTTTTGTTTGCGGGGTGATGTAACAATTTCTCTTCCATATGATTGTCTGTCATTCTATTGATCAATAATAAAAGTTTACATTGGACCACAGTGAAGCATGTTATAAGACACATGGTGTGGCAAACTCTTACTTTGTAGAATAGAGAGGAATCAAGACTATTGCTTATCATGTTCTTTGTTTGTAATCCCAATAGAAAAATGTTTGTAAAATAACTTTTCTAGATTTTACAAAATGTAATAAAAATTCCTGCTCATGTAGTTTTTACAGTCTAAATATACAAAAGAATATTCTTGACTTAATAATTTTATGTTCAAGAAATGTGCTTATCTTTTTCACACATAGTGGTTATTGGTATCTAGTCTGTTTCCATTGTAAAATAGAAATATTTTAGTGTAATTGTGTTTATTTGTTGAATAATTCTTTGTTTAACATGGTGTTTTAGACAATTTGGCTGGCATGGAAATCAGTCTCTCTTCAGTAAGGTATTATATTATCTCACAGGTGGTGGTTGCTTCTCAGTATAAGGTTGTAGGATTTTTGTATAGTCTTCCCTGATGACATGTCAGAAAATATATAAAATCAATTTTATTATTCCTCCATAAGTAATTATAAGAATTTAAGTAATAATGTTGAGTAGTTTTTAAACCAAGCTCTATGAAAAAAAGTTAAAGAGAAAGATACAAATTTTTTACAGTTAGTATATAAATTCTGACAAGGGAATTACATTTCTTAATTAAATATGATGATTACATTAAACATCAGGTAAAAATTAATATCTTTTAATTGAATATGACACAAAAATAAAACGTTTTCAAACACAATACCTATTTGAAAACGTATATAATGTCCCTTCAGTCATACATTATATACATACTGTGAAGAATTAATATCCTTATATTCTGCTGTTTTTCTATGGGTTTGATTTCAAGGTGGCCTTACATGTTACTGTAAGCATAGCAATTCCTCATGTAAAGACCCAAAAAAGTTTTCTAGCATACACATTTGTCTGAAGGATAAATGTGTAAGGCAGAACAATATCCTTATATTTTTCAAAATGGCAGTGTTTAGAAAATCTATTTTAGAAATGCCATGATTTACAAAATGTAAAAATAGCTTATGAGTTTTATTCAAAATATTTTTTATTCTTACTTATTTTTCATATCTCTCAAGATTTAAGACCGCAACCGTTGAAAGTATAATCAGTTTTAATTTGGCACGATTACTTTTCAACTATAAAGCCCTTTTAGAGCAAAACTTAATAGTATTTTGGAATTGTTGCTATTTTATATATATATATATATATATATATATATATATATATATATACACACACACACACACATATATATATATATACACACACACACACACATATATATATATATATATACACACATATGTACATATATATATATATATATAAATGTATGTATGTATGTAATGTTATTATTGAATAGCATTGTTTTCTATGCATAAATAATCACTTTGGTCCTACAATTTCAAGCAATTAAAAATTATTATGTAAAGCACTGGCCACAGCAATTGACTAACTTAATCTCTTCTTTCAAAAAATATTCGTTTTACTTTATAGACTTCACAAAATTCTAATAAAATTTTGTTTGGTTTGGTTTTATGAAATAGGTAGTATATCAATAGTTTAATGTAATCTGATAAACGATAATGTTTACGTTCATGCAACATTTATATAGTTTTGTCTATTATGATTGGCATTATGTTTTAATTATTTTTTTATTGTTGGTAAGTATTTGCATCATTTGTGGCAGGTAAACCCAAAATAACCCTTTTCATAAATATTGTGTAAATATGAAACATGTTGTGGAATATGGGTTCTTCTGAACTGAAGAAATTCCAAAAAAGTTGACGAATTTAGATGAAACTCACCACACATATTTGGATTAGAGAAATCTTGGATAAGTTTATGATCCAAAAAAGTAGACACTAGACAATAGACAATAGGCTTTATTTATACATTCTTAGAGAGTTACAATTGCGTCAAAACAAAAGTATAATTCAGGGATAATACATGTATTCAAGTATCTTGAAATCTTTTAAAATGACACTTGGAAGATTATACTTGTAAAATAATTAAGAGTGACTACTCTGTTTTGTAATAGATGAGTAGTTAGTTTTATTTGTAACAAACAGATTCAAGAGCAGACAGCTTACAAATAGATACTGATTGAAATGGTTTGGTAGCAAGTGCAGGGAATCTAAAAAAAAACTTAGAAATTGAAAAGTATGTAAAGGAATATATTAGTCTCCTTAAAATATTTTTACTGTCACTTAGGGCACATAAAAACACTATTACTTGCCAGTCCTGCTTAAACACATTTAAAAATCTTATTTTAGGTTGATTTAAATAAAATGTTATATATATTTTCAGATTTGACTGTCAAACACCTGGATTTTTTACCCCTGCAATCAAATCCAGGATAGTTCAGTTCATTTTGGACAGAACATTTTTCATGAAGACTGATGCTTCTGATGTGTTCAGCTTTGGTATTGAAAGACTAATTGACTCGTCAGTGTACACGGCTGCTTACCCTCTGCATGATGTATGTACAATGCAAACAGTATTTTAAAAATAGGAACACCTATAAAAATATTTGAGGTTAATTGTTGTGTTATTGAAACTATTATTTTAATAAGTATTGTAACAAAATATATAATAGGCAATAAACTATAGATAAACCACTTATAAAAAAACATGGGTGATTTTAGTTCATGCAGGATGGGATAAATACCTCTCTGCGGCTGTGATGCCACCCGCTCCCAGTATCCCCACCACTGCTCGGCACTCGCCCGCTTACTCTATCCTCTGATCTGGCCACTGCCACTTAGTGACTAACCTCACTCCAAAACACAAGCTCTCTGGATGTGTCTATGGCTACATTAATGGTCTAATTAATATTTTACGCTTGTATAAACATACATACAAAAATACAATATTTGTATAGAATAGGTAAGTAACTGCAGTGTAAACAAAATGGCGCGAGCGAGACATGATCCACACAGCTGATCAGAGACGAGGAAATGCTTGTCCAACTCCCCACCACTGGGGGGGGGGGGCCCTTCTGCACATGGCCACTCAAATATTTGCTTCTGCGCAGGTTTCTTTGCGAGCGGTTTATCTATAGTGCAACACTCAAAAATAAAAAAGTGCAAACAAATAAGATCAGACGTGTAAGTAATTTTGTTTAAATTTGATTTGGATTTGTAAAACTAAGTGATTTATTTGACAGGGGGACTTGTCCACTCCTGGCAGTGTGCGCTACAAGTTGTATCACCACTGGGCTCCTGTCCGCAAGTGGTACAGGTACCAGCCCATTGACCATATCAGGAACTACTTTGGCGTGAAGATAGGCTTGTACTTTGCTTGGCTTGGCTTTTACACTCACATGCTGGTACCGGCCTCAGTAGTGGGCTTGGGCTGTTTCCTTGTGTCACTCTTCCTCCTGGGAAATGATGAACCTACGTAAGTGTCATTAACATATGACGGTAAACAAAAAGATTTAGTTAAAGAGAAGTTGGAATTGGAAATTTAATTTCTTTAAGTGAAGTTATATTTAAAAAATTATTATACTGACCTTGAGATAAGTTGTAGAAGCTGAAATGTAGTGCTATTTCTAGTTTAAAACATAAAATTGTGAGTTTATGATGCAGGCTAAGTGAGAGAAAGGAACATGTAGCCCTAACTTTGCTCGTCAACGTGAAGATGTTTTCATTTTTACCCTGTTGTGTCAGAGAACTCACTCATAGAGCTCTGATTACTTCTATCTGTATGTATATAACTGTTTAAAATCTCTTTTGTTTGTTGCTGCAGGAAGGATATATGCTCAGGAAAATTGGATGCCAAGATGTGTCCTCTCTGTGACCACTTTTGTCACTATTGGGACATTACAGAGACATGCTCTTATGCCAAGATTACATTTCTCTTTGACAACTATACCACTGTGTTCTTCGCTGTTTTCATGTCTTTTTGGGGTTAGTATAAATTTAGTTGTGTGATCGTATAAAGGTATGATCTTATACTAAAGTTACATTACCGATAATTATACCACTGTATTCTTCACTGTTTTCGTTTCCTTTTTTTATTTTTTTTATTTATTTTATTGCACATATTCATAGAGAACAGAGCAAAGGTCACTTGTGTTAGTGTTACAATTTGTGTTCAATTCAGTGTCTGTTATTACAAGATGCTGGTTCTCCATTGGGTGAACTCTTGTACGGTGTAGTGTGGACGCTCCAGAAGCCAGCATTTTAAGGAAGATTTGAAGTTCTTCTCTGGAAGCTTCCTCAAGGATTCGGGCAGTTTGTTGAAAAACAGCGCTCCTCTGTACGACGGTTTTTTCTCAAACAAGCTCAGATGGTGCTGATTGAGGAGGAAGTTGCTCCTGTTTCTGGTGCTGTAGGGATGGTTGTCACCAGTTCTTGCTTGGCCTGTTCTTATTGCAAAGAGGATTGTTTCTTGGATGTAGATGTTTACCACAGTCAAGATTCCCAACTCCCTGAAGGCAGCTCGACACGAGTCTAGTGGTCCTAGTTCTTTTAGAATCCTAATAGCACTTTTTTTGGATAATAAGTACCCGTTGAAGGTTTGCGATTGTCGTGCTTCCCCAGACGATCAGACCACATCTCAGGTGAGATTCTAACAGGGAGTAGTAAGCTGTTAAAGCTACTCGGGTGCTGCTGATTTGTTTCATTCTCCGTACTGCATATAGGCTGCTGTTAAGTTTGTGACAGAGTTGGTTTATATGGGGTTCCCAAGAGAGATTTTGATCTAAGATTATTCCAAGGTATTTTCCTGTTTCTATTGTTGTTATTTCTGGGACGCCATGGAAGTTGTTTGGTCTAGCTGTGAAAATTAATTGCTGTGTCTTCGAGTCATTTAAAACTAGATCGTTGAGACAGCAGTATTGTTTTGCCTGGTTATATGCAATAAAAGAGTCTATGTCGAGTTGGTCCTTGTCCTTATTTGCTAAAATTAGAGCTGTGTCATCAGCGTACATTACTATTTTGCAGTAGTCCTTAAGATAGTCTGAGAAGTCATTAGTTACTAGAATGTACAAAACAGGTCCGAGTACGGAGCCTTGAGGTACTCCTCTGCTCACTGATAGTTGTTCGGATTTTACTTTCTTCACAGTACCTTTTGGTGTTAGTGTATATTTGCAACTCCCAACTATATTCCTGCACACAAATACACACAGCAGGGCTCAAGGAATATAAAGTGGGTCTACTTTCCAGCATACAGGTATAGCAGTACAGGTGGTAGTAGGCTTAGACAATCAATAGACATGCAATTTGGCATGGAACTATAAATAAATAACATAAATGCTTACTATAAATCCAAAAAGCTACTGGTAGGATTATGCAGACTACACATTGTGCTAAGCCTTTAATAACTAAGTGGCGAGCAACTCACTATGACGATACTTAGGACTGCCTATGCTACTTGTCAGATTAACTGGAGAAAACTTTCATAAATCATCAATAAATGCACCACTACTTAGGTGACGGGGTGAGCAGGAACTAGCCTAGCCTAACCTCAATACTTTTTTCTACAGCCCATGTGCTGGTTCTATTTTCTATTTATAATTGTAATAAATAGACTTACACCAGCTTTATAGTTACAGGTAAACTGTCAAAATATAGTCAATTAATTCAAACATTGAATTGGCAGACCAACCAATCAGTCAAGATTAGGCCGCTTTGATCGCCATTCTGAAAAATGAACTAAAACGAAAACCAAAATTATCAAACAGTAAAAACAAGATGGGGGCAGAAACCGTGACGATTGCCATTTATTATTGGCCTCTGGTCAGTGTGGGTGGATAATCGGTGAATGCAGACCTATTGTGACTTGTATTCTGTAGTTCAGTTTTATTAATTGTGTTGTGTTTTGTTTTCATTAAGTGCATGTTTGAGAGTTAGTGACTTGACAATCATGTCACAGCGTTCTGGTATGATTTGTTTATTTTAACCTACTTTGTAATTATGTGTTAGGTTAGTTATTTTCCTGAAGAAGAGATCTGATTGTAAACTTAGTGTTAATGGTTTTTTTTGTATTACTCAACAACATGATGGCAAATGTCAGGAAAAATCCTGTTTCCTTCACAGTCCTTCCATCCTCAAAAACAAATTTCAAACACAGAGTCAATTAATTATTGCCAGTTTACAAGAGGGCATTCTATTAGTTAATCGCTATGAGTTTTACCAGCAGAGGTCTACAATAAAAGACTGGCTATCTAAGCCTGTATAAATATCATGTAATCGTTCGTAGCCAATATAACTTTTAATTAATATAGCAATATCGTATGACCACATGCACCGAGCTACAAGTGCAATAATGATATTATGGACTAGAATTAATTATGAAATTTAATAAATAAATCTTTGGTACTTACCATCTTATGGATCTGAATACTTTTTCTTTCAATAATTTGCATTGATAACCCAGCTATCTTGTATCATTGTGCTATAATAATGAAATGGTCTTTATTTACAGATGTGGAGTTAGGACTAAAGAGTCTCTCTACCACTCAACCTCAAAACAATATCAACAGATACAACAAAAATATTAGAACATTATAGATACTTAAAACATAAATAAAATTAACAAATTCTTAATAACACAAATCATAGACCTTTATAGACAAAAGTAATAAAATGAAATACAACTCTTGATAATCTTAATTATTATTTTACATATCTTTCTCATTCATACGTAAAGCCTCGTCACTGCCAAAGCACCATGGTTTATGCCTGCCTACCACATACAAACCATTCCTTAAGCCTTACTCCAAAGCTTACAAAGTTTTCAGAAATTTGATGACGTCGTGGAAGAAGTTCCACATCCTGCAGGCAGAAACTGTGCATGAGTTGTAGTTGTTCGACAGGCAGGAATAAAGAATCGAAAAGACACATGCAAGGTTTTATGCATACTTACAGAAGACATAAAGACAGATTGCTTGGAGAAGTACTAGGAGATCCTGTTTTAAGAGTTGCGTACAGAAGATTGTGTATGTTGT
The DNA here is from genome assembly GCF_021130785.1 of Homalodisca vitripennis. Taxonomy (NCBI): domain Eukaryota; kingdom Metazoa; phylum Arthropoda; class Insecta; order Hemiptera; family Cicadellidae; genus Homalodisca; species Homalodisca vitripennis. The sequence goes on from NC_060210.1 coordinate 171,489,133, forward strand.
AGTTACATAACTCCCTCAATTTAAGAATAGGTAATTTGCCTAAAATATGGAGTCACTGGTCATATTTAGACTAAAAATGAAACAAGAATAATTTTGTGAATATTGAAGCCTGTCAGAGAGCTCAAGTTTTATGTAATTTATTACTACATCGCAGTAGTTAAAGTGGGGAAAGATTGGTGTCTTTCATTATCTTAACATCACAAAGTGGGAACAGAGCAAATCATTTATGGCTATGATCTCCAGCAAAAACTCTCTTGGCTGTGTTCAAGTCAAGGATTGTGGACATAACAGCACAACAAATCTAATATTTCTTGTCACAGTTCTCATTTTGTTGAACTCTTTTCCTTGAGATACTAATATTCATTTGCCAGTAATTAATTCGTGGAAACCCAGCATAATGAATAATAATAGCCTACAACAAAATAACACACAAAATCACCATAACAACCAACCCACAAGGCCCTTTGCACGGCTTCTCTTTTTTATCCCTCTCTCAATATTCCATTCCCATTCAATTCCCAGTTATACTGTTCCACAGTGCTAAGTTTTTTATTGCTGAACCAACATACGATAACGTTACATTGTGTAAATTATCACCGGTTGTAGCCACAGCCGCCTATTGAACTGTCACTGCCTGTTGTAACATTACTCTATCAGGTAATTTGTCCAATATTTGTAGCTTAAGTCCTCAGTAAAATTTGCCTTGTTAAACTCTTACTAACAGAGTACAATATAAAAAAATAAAACTTCTGAATATTCTAAAACAAATGGGGGCAGCTACAGCGGACTATCCAGTACGTGACCTCTCTGTCCATTCTATCAGAGCCTTGTAGAATATGTATGAACTGATTATTCATGCATTTACTTGTCAATTACATAAAAAAGTGTGAATACTAGCCTACAGTTTGCATTTCCTTTATTGAAAAAACCAGATAAATTTTGTGAATATTTAGTTAATTTCATTTTAGTTTGAGAACATAATGTAATAATTAAACAATTAATTAATTTTATATTGAAATTGTAAAAAATAATATTCTTTTAATTAGGTGGTATTAACGTGTTATTTATTTCAGGATATTCACATTGTTCACAGCTGCAATGTTTCTGGAAATGTGGAAGAGATATTCTGCAGAAATAACACATCGCTGGGATCTGACAGGTTTTGACACACAAGAAGAGCACCCTCGTCCTCAGTACCTAGCCCGGTTAGCGCAGTTAGACGCAGACAATAAGGCTCAATACAAGCTTAATGTAATAACAAACTATGTTGAACCAAGAGTGCCATTTTGGAAGATCAGATTTCCTGCTACAATATTTAGTTTCTCAATTGTTTTACTATTGGTAAGTGATATTTTCTTTAAAATACCTGTGAACTACATCTAACAGTTTGTTAAATGGAAAGGTGAATCTTTTGATTTTTTAACAACTTGAACATTTTCAGCAATTAATTATGAAACTCCACAAACATTCTAATAATAGTTATAATCATCTTCAAATCTAGTAAAAGGAAATAACATTCAATAAATAAAATAAGATCATGTTTGAAGTTACACCCTACACATTTCAAACGTTCATGACATGTACCCCATCAGGTACATGCCATCTTTCACAACTGCTGTCGTGTACCCGATTGGGTACATACCGAGTTTTTGTAAAATCCATACCATCTGATAGGGTACACGTTGCTATGCATTTCTTTATTGCTTGCGTGTCTTGGTGTTTGTTAAATTTGATCCCGCGCTTAAATAAATACCTCAGACTATTGTGTACCCTGTTGAGCACACGTTTACTTAATTTTTAAAGTAAATTCATTTTTTAGGTATCTCTTGGGGTACACGGAGACACATTGAAATAATTTTTTGGTGCAGAAATGTGAAGCCTACATACCGTACTTTTCTTGTTATACTTAGACGATAAGGTAAAAAACAAACTATTACATTTTTTTGCCATTATTATTGAAAAACTCAATGGAAAATAAAAAAATCCGGAAATAAGCTGTTGTGAGATGAATGTGTTAATGAAGTAATAATTGGAGATGAATGTGTTAATGTAATAATAAATGTATTTCACAAGAATGAACTTGAGTGTAAACAAATTGCATACTAGGAATTATACTGCCACTGTTTATAGTGTCAAGGCAGCGCTACATAAAATAAAACATAAACAAAAGTGGTTGAGTCCAGCTGTTTGATTATTACAAGTAGGAGCAGTTCCATAGTTCTTCCCATCTGATTGCAGAAACAAAATTTATACTATCTAGTACATAATTTTAAAATCTAATTAACAAAGCATTGCAGAAGACTTGAAAGGTTGTATCCGAACATGAAAAGTAACTTAATAGTTACTTTTCATTTTACAATTATAATTAATACAATACAGTGTTACAATATGCAATATTTCAGGTACTATGAAATAAGCAACTTTTACTGTCTTCAACTGAGTACACTGTTTAAAAAGCAAAAATCAGCATTAATAAGTACTAATTTTTTACTTGTACAGTAAAACTTTCAAACTTATATAACCTTTAATGTCTGCTGTTAAAAGAATGTGGGCCTACATAGTAAACTAACATTATCTATGAACGCACATGCAGGCATTAAGTACACTCATAGCTTGCACTAAGGACTGTCAGTCTTTAAATGTCTCATTATAATATCAATACTGTTGTAAACATTTTGTGATGTGAGGTGTGGTCCAGGTCTCACTGGCTATCGCTGCTGTCATTGGAGTGACTCTGTACCGGATGTCAGTATTGGCAGCTCTCAGTGTATATGGTGAATCTGTCATCACCAGCTATGCCATCATAATCACATCAACCACAGCTGCTACCATCAATCTCGCTTGTATCTTTGTTTTTAACTGGGTAAGTCATTTTTCAAATTAGCTATAAATTAAGGAAGTCATAAAATTTACAAATTCTTCAGCTTTGAAAATTGTACCATTCATCTGTAGTACAATAGGGACATGATTATTTGGCATGGGGTTATCTGAAGTACATTATAAGAATGACTTTTTTTTTAATTGAGTCGTTAGTAGTAAATATCCATTTTAAACAGAAATTTACTCAATAAACAATTTTTGTGAAATACTATGTAGTCCACATTACTACAACATGAAAAACATATTGTTAGCTACAAAATGTCTTTCATGTGTGTTATGGCAGTTAATGAATAAATTATAAGTGACCACTACTAAGAGCCAGACTATGTTGGCCATAGCAATACTTGTGTACATGTTCTATTGCCTTGACTGACAATCCATTGGTTGTTACATATGCAATCTTCCCTTTCTGCCAATCTACTAAATGTCACCCCTACTTTAACACACCTGTTGAGACTGGTTACAACTACAATTTTATTCAGTTGTTGAATCTTTTGCCCTTCATAAGTGTTACTGTACTTACTTATCTGTTAACTGAGTGGTCCTCCAAGTATATGTTCTTTGACCAGTACTTTTCATTCTCTTCATTAACTACTTGCCACAATACATTGAAGGTGCATGCTTAACCTTGATGTATGCTGACAATAGAACCCTGGTATGTAGTGGAACCTCATTCTTTATAATCCTGACCTGGCATATCAGTACTGCCAAAAAATTGCAAAACATTAAACACCACCAAAACTGACCAAATAACTTTTGGATGGGAATCCAAATGTGTGTAATGTATAGCAGAGGTTACAATGAACAATGAAGTCACTTTTTAGGCATAACTCTTGATAAAAACTTATCCTGGACTTCTCATTTAGACAAACTCTGTAGGAAGTTAAGTTCCAGCCTCTTTGCAATTAAAAACGTCAAAGCTTCTACTGATGAAACAACAATAAGAGCAGCTTATTTTGCTTGGTTTGAAGTTCACATGAGATATGGCTAGTATCATGGGGTATAAAAATAACCTCAGCTGGTTAGATTCAAAGTGTTTAAAAAAAAAAAAAAACAAGAAATGCAGTCAGAATACTTGCAGGCCTGCAACCTCTTGACAGTTATAGATAGACATTTAGAACGCACAAGATCCTCACTAGTATCACTATACATTCAATAAACTGTGATGTACTCAGTAAGAGAGGGCTTACCAAAGCAGTGTGAAGCTCATCAGTACAACCTGAGACACTACTTTGCATGACTTTCTAGCACACCACTGTCACAGTTCGAAAAGAAGCCTGCATACATGGCGAGGAAGCTTTATAACCATCAGAGTTGAGAGACAAAAGAGAGAAGGAACTCAAACCTGCACTACACAATAGCCCGTTGACCGTCCCTTTTACTCCATAGACGAATTCTTTCAAAAAGCATTTGAAATTTTAATTTTACAATGTAACCTTTGTAACATTACAAAAAATCACAGTAAGTAAATTTTGGCTAAGTAGGTGACATACAATTTGCCAACTTAAGGTCACTGGAGAAATATTGTCAGAAGATTAGGGGCTGTTAAGCAATACAAAACCAATTTTCAGGTATTTTTATCAAACAAAAATTGTAATCCCTCCCAGACATACAGTAGTGAGATAGGTTTATTTTATTTTTATATAAAAAAATAAATGATGCATTTTTGCTCAATTATTTGTATCAGCATTAGACAATAAAGTGGTGTTTGGACAATGACAATAGTTTTTAATGTTTTTTTAACATTTGGTCCTTTAGTTAGACAGGAGTTAAAAAAATATTTTACCTCAAAATATGACCGCATTCACCCACCTATGGACTGAGGCGTTATCGAGCATTTAAAGTGATGTTCCAGAGAACTGTTGCCTGGCATATATTGAAGAACATAAAGAAATTGAGGCCAAGAAGGAATTAATTTATGTTCTTAAGTATATAAAACATCATATATACGATTCCTGCAGCTTAGGAAGAAGTAAAAGAGTGTACATTACAAAATTTTTGGGGGAAACTGTGGCCAGATATATCTAAAACAAGTATTGTTAAAGAAGAGACACACAGCATCATTCTGAAGAAAGTTAAATAAAAAGAACTCTTCAACTTGTTGGAAGAAGTTGAAAATTGTGAGGACCTAATTAAAAAGGACATAATGCAATGGTAAACTTTGACAAACACAATCAAGAATTTTGACTTTTAACTGAAGACAAAATCTTAGACCAGTATTTGCCATATACAGTTACCGAAAAAGACGGAGACGATGATATGCCGAATGAAACAGTGCCTCACTCAGGAGCTATGTTGTCTATTGAATGTGTGATGTCTATCTCAAGAAGGAAAATAATACATCACAGCAGAATTTTTTAAACTTTTAACATCTCAGAGAACGACCAACAAAAAAAAGCCATGCACATTTAAATAAAGTGTATTACAGAGATTTGTACTAGAAAGTAAATAGACATATCCCTAATGAGAATTAAAGAGATCTATGTCTATAACCTCAATAATTCTTTTTTTCTGCCAACATGAACACAATTCTAATCCTTCAAATAAAGGCAATTAGAAACCTTGCAGATGTTCATCCCCTAGAAAGCTGCAGAGAGGCCTTCTCAACCCTAAATATCTTGATTGTGATACCTCTCTACATCTAAGAACTTGTATAGTATATGGACAAGAAAACTTCACAAGGTCAACTGAGACACTACTTTGTATGACTTTCCAGCACACCACTGTCACAGTTCGAAAAGAAGCCTGCATACATGGCGAGGAAGCTTTATAACCGTCAGAGTTGAGAGACAAAAGAGAGAAGGAACTCAAACCTGCACTACACAATAGCCCGTTGACCGTCCCTTCTACTCCATAGAAGAATTCCTTCAAAAAGCATTTGACATTTTAATTTTACAATGTAACCTTTGTAACATTACAAAAAATCACAGCAAGTAAATTTTGATTAAGTAGGTGACATACAATTTGCCAACTTACGGTCACTGGAGAAATATTGTCAGAAGATTAGGGGCTGTTTTATCAAATTTTAGGCATTTTTATCAAACAAAAATTATAATCCCTCCCAAACATACAGTAGTGAGATAGGTTCATTTTATTTTTGTATACAAAAATAAATGATGCATTTTTGCTAAATTATTTGTATCAGCATTAGACAATAAAGTGGTGTTTGGACAATGACAATAGTTTTTAATGTTTTTTTAACATTTGGTCCTTTAGTTAGACAGGAATTAAAAAAATATTTTACCTCAAAATATGACCGCACTCACCCACCTATGGACTGAGGCGTAATCGAGCATTTAAAGTGATGTTCCAGAGAACTGTTGCTTGGCATAATTATTGAAGAACATAAAGAAATTGAGGCCAAGAAGGATTAATTTATGTTTTTAAGTATATAAAACATCATATATATGATTCCTGCAGCTTAGGAAGAAGTAAAAGAGTGTACATTACAAAATTTTTGGGGGAAACTGTGGCCAGATATATCTAAAACAAGTATTGTTAAAGAAGAAACACACAGCATCATTCTGAAGAAAGTTAAATAAAAAGAACTCTTCAACTTGTTGGAAGAAGTTGAAGATTGTGAGGACCTAATTGAAAAAGACGTAATGCAATGGTAAACTTTTACAAACACAATCAAGAATTTCGACTTGTAACTGAAGACAAAATCTGCCATATACAGTTACCGAAAAAGACGGAGACGATGATATGCTGAATGAAACAGTGCCTCACTCAGGAGCTATTTATCTATTTGAATTTGTGATGTCTATCTCAAGAAGGAAAATAATACATCACAGCAGAATTGTTAATCCTTTAACATCTCAGAGAACAACCAACAAAGAAAAAAGCCATGCACATTTAAATAAAGTGTATTACAGAGATTTGTACTAGAAAGTAGATAGACATATCCCTAATAAGAATTGAAGAGACCTACGTCTATAACCTCAATAAATGTTTTTTTCTGCCAACATGAACACAATTCTAATCCTTCAAATAAAGGCAAAGCAAATCCCCTAGAAAGCTGCAGAGAGGCCTTCTCAAACCTATATATCTTGATTGTGATACCTCTCTACATCTAAGAACTTGTGTAGTATATGGACAGAGAAAACTTCACAAGGCTCGAAGGCTTACAGTACTTACAATATGTGCAACTCAACAATGTCCCCATTTCCTGCTCATCATTTAGCACAGTATGAGAAAAACCAACCAACATGAGATGGAAGCTGAACAATTACCTGCCAAGATACGTGCCTGATGGTTAAAGAGGGAGACACAATTCAAAATTGCACTCCGAAGATTGTTTTCACACTTGAGGAGTTCTACCAAGAAGTCTCAAACCAACAGCACATCATATACTTCAATGTCATGGACTCAACACTATCTTTGCACATGATGTTCAAGAATAAAGCATAATACTTTTAAAAAAAGCAAAATATGCAGATTAAAATATCATTGTGGTTTTTTTTTTAATAAAATGATAGAATAACTTAATCAGTTGTTCTTTGTTTGAAGTTTGTTTTTGACGATGGAAGGATTGTGAATGAAACAAGATTTTTCAAATTTGCCATTGTCCTGAACGATAACAAATGTACAAACAAATCATGTTTCCTTCATAATCAGTTGTATTAAAATTTGTAATGCTGTCTTTCACATCACAGCCCTGTGAGTAGGCTAGGTTAATGTCTAGTGAGAAGGTGCTTTGATAGTTGGCAAGAACGTTTTCATTAAACATGAATTATGTTCTACTTAAATTTTAATTCAGATAAAAATATTTTTAGTGTTGTTTCCGAACAACCTTGTATTGACAATAGAAGTTTCACTGGACCAACTATACGTTTTTTTTTTTATCAAATAATACCAAACTAAAATTTCTTAGTGAGTTGCAGGTCTCTAATAATTAAGATATTGTAACTAACTCATTTGTATATTAACCTAAACATAATAAATGTTATAACAACATTGTTAAACTGTAAATTAGATTAAAATTATTGTGTGCTATGCTGTAAGGTGAAACATAAAATAAAGTAGGTGACAGATAAATTATGTTCTTAAACATGTTCTTTTTTATTCCTAAAATACAAGTACAAAGATATGGTATAGAGTACTTTTTCAATAAAAAAATGTAAAATAAAATCAGTTCAACAATACAAAATCTGTAGACAGTTTTATTGTTGTTCTAATTTTAGATATACTACAGTTCTGAAGCATTGAAAAGCTAATAGGAGGACCAATTTTATTTAAAGTTCCAGCTACTTCTACATTTTTAATAAGCTATTACATACAGCTCCAGCCAATGATTTAATAATGTATATATTAAAATTAAAATTGTTTGATATCTATTGCCAGATATAGTAATCATTTGATATAAAGAAAGAAAAAGTTTCTGAGGATTAGTTGAACAATTAATTAAACGCATCTAAATTATTGTAATTTTATTCTTAATGAACTGAGATTACAACCTGTTGTACAATTCACATAGAGTAAATATTAAATGGGATGTACAGATGTATGGTGTTCTGGCAGAGTATTTGACAGAGCTAGAGTTATTGCGCACACAGACTGAGTTTGACGACTCACTCACACTCAAGATGTACTTGCTGCAGTTTGTCAACTACTATGCCTCTATCTTCTACATTGCCTTCTGTAAAGGAAAACTTGTAGGTTACCCTGCACATTACAACCGTTTGTTCGGCTATCGTCAGGAGGAGGTAAGTTACCTTCCTTGCCAATTATTAGCAGTTAACCTTTTTAAGTGCTGTGGCCATTGTATAAAGTTATGTGTATTAATTGCCAACATTCTGTAAATTTCTAAATATCTGGGGAAAAGAACTATCCAACACTTTTCATGATTCCTTTTTGGGTTTTTTAGCAATAAAATATGATGCATAACTCTAAGAGTTGTAAAATAAATAAACATAAAAGAATGTGTTTAGCGACATATTTTAATACTTGTTTACAAAATATACATTTTGAACTAATTTTAGTGTATTTGATACTTATATATTTACAACTATATTTAAACTGATTTTTACAACTATATAATATGAAATTCTTTAAAAAAATTAACTGAATTTAATCTATATTACACTTTTTTAAAGGGAAATACAATCTAATAATATAGTAATATTACATCAAAATGCAAGGAGAAATATAAAATAAAAATTTAACTCTAAACGTCACTGAAACAGTTAAAGGAAATTGCATTACATAACTATTACTTTTTAAAATGTTCTAATTTCCTAAGTTAACTTTTTTTACATTTTGATATTACTAAAGTATTGTAAAATATGTAGAAACACATCTTTTGTAAATTTTATTATACTGAGATGTATGCAGATCTCTATAAGACACTAACCTTAACTCAATTATCTGCACTATTTGTTAAATGAATATTACGTAAATCGGTAGTGTCTCCATCATGATCTACCAAAACCTGTTAAAAACAAATCTAATAGTTCATAGTATTGTTTAGCAATTTTGTATTATGCCCACTGATACTATTCTCAGACGAATTACTCTGTCCAGTCACTATGTCCTAACCTCTTTCTAAACATGAACACGTCCTTTACACTTGTGATGTTCCCCATTAATTTTTTCAAATAATAATTTTTTAACTCCACCATGAACCATGGTTGCCACCATGAACTCTTCTTAAACAGATAATTAGCTTCAAGCCAATACATTAATTAATATGAAATAAAAGAAAACCTGCTTGATCAGAAGGGTTAACCTACCTAGCGGGTGTGATTAGAACTTCAACAGTTTGCTTCAAAACATCTCTGAGCGATGAAATCTGTGAGGCTTCTTACTGAAGCTATCCATACAACTGGCTATCACCATGGTTAGCAAGCAAGCCTTCAACTCTTGCCTTGAAATTGTGTTTTCATAAGTTTAATCATTGTCCATATATGCAGTGTGGGCCTGGAGGCTGTCTACTGGAGCTGTCCATACAACTGGCTATCATCATGGTTGGCAAGCAAGCCTTCAACTCTTGCCTTGAAATTGTGTTTTCATAAGTTTAATCATTGTCCATATATGCAGTGTGGGCCTGGAGGCTGTCTACTGGAGCTGTCCATACAACTGGCTATCATCATGGTTGGCAAGCAAGCTTTCAACTCTTGCCTTGAGATGGTGTTTCCGTAAGTGTAATCATCGTTAATCCTGTTAATAAGTTCCTTTCAACCCAAAGGAACCATTGTTAAAACTTTTTAAAATTTGATTATCTTAGAAACCAGTAATGCTTTTCAAGAATAACATTTTTAGAGAGTTTAGTCACACATCTAATGACACCAAAAGTAATGAAATCAAATAATAAATTACTGGTTTCGAGCAAATTTACTGTAACAAGATATGACCCATATTGAGGTTATCAATGCATAGCCAATAACAGAAAAGTAAATAAATAGCAGCTTCAAAATATCTTATGATTTTTAAAATTATAAAAAATTGTATTTGTGAAGTTACCTAAAGATACATAGTTACCTCTTTAGCATAAAATATACTTATACAAGTGTTGTTCAGAAAGCAAGTTGCTTTAATAAATAATGTTTTATATGTAACTTTTAAAGCTCATATGTTGTACACATTAGAAAGAACAATATTCTTAAAATATGTGTCATAAAAATGTGGGATTGTAGAAAACATTGAGCCGAAATGTTTGTAAATATGAATAAATAAGACTTTAATAAACATTTTTTTGAATTGGCAGAATTCTTGTTTCTTGAAACAATAAATCAAGGGATATCGTCTAAACTGCGCAAAACCGGCTTTTATAATAGATTTCTGAACTATATATTAAAACTTTTAATATGTGAAGGAAAAGCACCCCCCAAGCTAGAATGCCATAAGAAAAAAGGGATTGCATATAAGCAAAATAAACGATTTTAGTTTTGATCAAAACTCAAAATGCCATGTAACTGCCTAAAATCAAATATATACTTTCTTGCTTTATTTGATTTAAAATTAATGTGATCTATCCATTTCATTCGAGAATCAAACAACACACCCAAATATTTGTATGACGACACTTTCTCGATTTTATTACAGCCACAGGCATTGTTATAGTGATTATTACAATTATGAATAATTAAATCGTGTAAGTTGTAATCTGAATTTCATGTTAGAGAAAGGGGCATACATTTAGTTTTTGAAACGTTAAGTGATAAAACATTTTGGTCCATCCATTTTTTAATTGTCACGAGGTCAATTAAAGGTTTATTTTGAACATCCTGCCAAGATTTACCTTTGATAATAATTAAAGTGTCGTCAGCAAAAAGAAATAGTTTACCATGAATCTGCAGTTTTGGAATGTTGTTAATGTATATCAAAAATAATATAGGACCCAGCGTACTTCCTTGAACTACACCATAGTCCACATGAAGCTCATCACCATTCACACCGCAGATAGACACAAACTGCCATCTGTCTGCAAGGTAGCTCCTAAACCATGCAAGAGCATTACCCGTTACACCTATTATAGCTGATAATTTATAAATTAATTTATTTCTATCTACGCTATCAAATGCTTTCTTTAGGTATATTTCTGTAATAAGAACAAACTGTGAAATAGGCAGGCTGATCCCAACCTGCAAATGTAAAGTTGTTAATTGAATTTAATTGTAGTGATAGCAATTCTTCAATTAACATTTCATCTTTATTTGAATAAAAAATTATTTAAGAATACAGTTGAATTAAAGAACCGTAATTTATAACATTATAATAAAGAAATCTCTAATAAGACAAAATATGGAAGTTTGTATTTTATAATTGGTTGTTAAATATTATGCTAAGAATAGATAAATCTGTCCATATAAAGTGTAATAAATAAAAATAAAATAATTTTACTATAATGATTAGAGGCAACCTACTTAATTCATATATCAGTTTAATATTCTAAACATAGTTTTAGTATATAATATTTATATATAGTTATTGATAGATAACCTATATTTACTAACTATCTTCGTCTGAACTCTATTCATCCTACCTTTCAGATATGTTACTTTCTCAATATTTTATTATTATGTTAGAAATATATGTGATAGTTTGGTAGTTGTTATGGTATAGGCGAGTGTACAAGTGGTGGAACTCACGTCACCTGAAGCGGCGCTGCTCACGAGCTCGGACTTCCCAATGGGAGAAGGACTACAAGCTAATGGAATGGGGTTCTCAGGCACTCTTCCCTGAGTACCTGGAAATGGGTGGGTTCTAATATTACATTAAAGGCAAAAAAAATCCTATTTTAAAAATTATAACATTTCTCTGCTATTTTGTGTCTTAAGCTTTCATTTTTAAACTCATATAACAACGTCAGGGCTGTTTTTTTTTTTTTCAGGCAACACAGAATATCTATATTAATTATTAATCAATTTCGACTTTCAAGAAATTTAAATCTTTGTTTCATTTGGTTCATTTTGAATTGAGTGTCAATTGACTGAATAAAAGTAAATGAATTTGAAGCAAATTTTCAATCAATTCTTTTAAAAGTCTTTTTATTATAGTACTTTATATGTGGTTGGTTGACTGTCACCGGCTGAATCAGACATGCCATTCATAAGCTGTTTACTTGTTGTTGTTGTTTACTGTAACTAGTGTATGATGTTATTTTGTTTACATGACTTTACAACCTTTTCAAGTTATTAGGTATTATTACTGCATTCCAGAGAAGGACATGGCCAGTAATTTTAGTTGCAGGTTGAGAGAATTGTTATCCCCTGACAAATTTGTTTTACAAATAATCTGTGTTGTAGTTAAACGTGTATTTTAATTATTTATTTAATTAATATGAGTTTAAACCATAATGAAGAAATAAGCTGCTATTAAGTTGGTTAGATGATTGAGAATAAATGCTTGATCAAAACATGTGTGTTAGTAACCAACTGTTTTAAACAACAAAATTACTCTCTTAAAATTAACATTGGTATTTTGGAAGCCCTATAATAGTCGGATGCATTTAAAATCTACAAATGGCATATCTGGAAAGTGTATAAGCTTTTGATTGATGCCAAATATGTATATAAAATGATAGTTTTAAATACCTAAACATGGCATAGAAAAATAAAAATTCTTTTAATGTATAAATATTATATCTATATATTAGTAGAATACTTGGAAAATAATGAATGTCTTAGTTATTATGTTTAGTCTTGTCCAATACCCTATTCATAAAACTAGCTTTTTAGAAAAATATCTTTACTTCAGTTGCATCATTATTTATAACCATTTCCCAGCCAAAAAGGGAAATAAACCATTCCTTAAGAAGTTTAAAAAAGAAACTCTTAAACTAGAGTTTCTCTCCCTCACGGTTTACTTGATTATATTATTGATGAATATTTTATATCCAAATTATAATTATTATCATAAAACAGCACTGAAACTTTTATCATAAAACAGTACATTTTCAATTTTGTTGTTAAGTAGGAAAGACTTTTTAATAAAAAAATTCCTCTTGAAGTCTTTTGGGATATAATGGCATTATTTAAATTCAATATGTATTTAGTCTGTGATAATTCTGTATACAATTTATATATTTATTTATGTATCATCTTGAATTTTATTTACTTTACAAAAAAATTTACATTAGTATTACTGCTACAAATATTAATAAAATAACTATTACACTTTCACTGCCTACAACGTTATTTGAAGTCGTGCATGTAATTCTATAGACTTTGGCATTGATAGTCATTCGCTATTTCCAATGTTTTTATTTCTTACTCAATGGATTATGATCTATGAAATGTTGTTGGCAGTCATCTGGAATATCGGAAAAAAAGTGGTTTGTTTACAAACTCGTTACGTCGCGTTGGCTGTTTGTTGTTTGTTCTGCTAATTCATCGTCTGCATTGTTATTCTTTTGCTTGCTATTACTTAAGTTTACAAAAATTGTTTTGTGAGTAAATTTATGAGTAAATATTTTTAGTGTGCAAGTCTTGAAACATGATTCTTTGCACATGGCAATTTTGCACTTGCTACACTGATAGGAAGTGTCTCTTCTTACAACCTTGCCTGATTGTTTTTTTAGCTATCTAAAAACATAATAAAATTTTTTATTTCTATTTTGCTTGTATTTGTTATTTGATTAGTAAAAAAACAATATCAGCAAATTTATACTTGAATCTCCAAGAAGTCTTTCGGTAGTAAAATCAGGATCATTATCTGTGTCATCTTGGAATAAATCATCACTGTCTCTCGAAAATCTGAGTAACTCTTCTAGCACTTGATTGTCTTCAATACTGTCACGATTCATTGTATTGAACGATGACAACAAACAGCTGACGAGTTCGTAAACAAACCACTTCTTTCCGATATTCTAGATGACTGCCAACAACATTTCATAGATCATAATCCATAGAGTAAGAAATAAAAACATGGAAATAGCGAATGACTATCAATGCACATTGTTGTCCACTTCCTGGATTATAGTAAGGCTTTTGACTGTCTGAGGCACAACCTAATCTCAAAAAAGTTACAATAACTGGGAGTCAGAGAAGGAGTAAACAACCAAGGAATTTGTAAATAAAGATTGTATTGTATTGTATTGTAAACAACTGGTTTATGAGCTACCTTGAAGGATGACATCAAGTAGTGGAGGTAGAACATACAGTTGACAAGTGCACCATCACATACCGGTCTAACCCTCAACCCATGACACGAGGTGTCCCTCAGGGGTTCGTTCTTGGCCCGATACTCTTTATCCTTCTATCAAATGACTTCCCTGGACTACATCTAAAGCTTATTAATCACCTGCATCATGTATGCTGATGATACTACACTTCTCCTGAACAGCTATATACGGCAAATGCCATGAAAGACATCACAGTCACATCCCTCATTAAGGTCCTAGACTACTGCAAAAGCAATGATCTTGTTATGAACCCAGCTAAAACCATCAAAATTAACTATAGTACAAAACATGACCCTATTTTCCGACATCCCAAACATCCCAGAACAAACTAGTACAAAGGTCCTAGGAGTCACTCTAGACAAAAACCTCATGTGGAATGGACATGTTAATAATATCTGCAAAAAGATGAGCACTGTGCTAAATATTGTGAGGCGAATAAAATGGACCAGCAACCTAGAGGCTGCTAAGATTGCGTACTATGCACTAGTTGACTCCCACCTGAGATCTGTGATTGCGGCATAGGGCAGATCATCGGCTGGTAATCTTACAAGAGTACTGATTAGTCAAAGAAAGGCCATAAGGGTTGTAGCTGACCTTAATCAAGAAGAAAGCTGCATGCAAGCGTTCAAAACTCTTGGCATCCTAACAGTCACCAGATTCTACACCCTTCAAGTAATCCTTCATGTTGACAACTTTAATTTCGAAACAAACCAGGATGTCCACAATTACAACACGAGGCATGCAGCAAGATACACTCTCCCCCGACATCAGACAGCCCTTTTTGAGAAAGCCTTTTCATACATTGGATGCAAACTAAAAAACTGTTACCAAATAATCTCCAAGGTCTAACTGGAAAAATCCTTAAGAAAGAACTCCAAAAGTATCTACAGGAAAATCCAGTGTACACCTTGGACGAGTTTCTGGGACTACTACACTGAAGTAATGCAGTTTTTGACATGAACCCATTTCTTGATGTTATTGAATTTGTAATGTAAAAACATTAATAAATAAAATGCCGAAATGCACTTTTATTGCTGTAAAAGTCGGTGCTGTTGATAGTCAATAGAATTCCATATGCGACGTCAAATGTCATTGTCTGCAGTGAAAGTGTTAAGCGCACTGAACCTAACTATTAAGTGTAATAGAGGAACTTCTTATTTACAATAAAGTAAGTTAACTTAAGAAATTTATTAAATATGTTTACTTAGAAATAATAATCTTTCCTCATTCCAATTTAGTATATATGACATAAAAACTCCTGCATATGGAGTTAGAATTTTTGTTTCTGTTGAAAATGGTTTATTCTTTAATATTTGTTAATTTTTTGTTTCTTTTTCCAATATTTTAGTTTACGTATATGGAAGACCATCAAATCATTTTATCTGAAGATGTTTGTTTTCACTAATGAATATAAGTCAAAATAATAGTTTCTTATAAAAATCTGTGATACAACAATTTGTATATTTTCAGTTTTACAGTATGGGTTTGTAACAATTTTCGTGTCAGCGTTTCCACTAGCTCCACTGTTTGCACTTCTCAACAACATCCTGGAGAGCCGGCTGGACGCCCAGAAGTTGTTAACTTATCATCGCCGCCCTGTCGCTCAGCGAGTAGCTGACATCGGTGTGTGGTTCAGTATCTTAGACTCCATCTCCAAGTTGGCTGTCATTACAAATGTAAGTTAACAGTACTTGCAAAATTTTACTTAATCAAAATTGTTTGCAAAGTTTTTATTAAATTTAACCTGATAATGTGACAATTTGTTTTATTTACATGCATTCCAAACATTTTGATACAAATACAAAAAACAAAACAAAAAATATAATAAACCATTTTTGTTTATATTTTTGTCATAGTTTGTAGAACTGATTACTGTTTTGTAAATCAATATTTTTCCTTTTTATAGTCTCAGAAGATTGAATTTTTACGTCATGTAGATCATAGTTTGCAGAAATTATAAACGTTTTAAAGGTGTTCTGAATCCAGGTAGAGTTTTGCAATGTTTTTAATAACTTCTTCATCAATGGTTTGTGGATAAGGCAGATATCCCATGGTGATGAAGATGTGCCTAAATCCTGAAATTATTGTAATCAGAGATTGGAATCCAAATTTAAAAGTATTTCGATTCAGTCAAGTTACACAACAGCAAGTTAAAAAAATTGTCAGTTCATTTAATAATAAATATTCTACTGGTTTTGATGAAGTACCAATTGTAATAATAAAAAAGCAATAAGGCATTTATTAAGACCGTTAACACACACAATAAACTCTTCTCTAATATCTGGTAAATTCCCAGATGAACTGAAAACGGCTAAAGTAATTCCTATTTACAAAAAGGGAGATCCTCAGTTGCCGGAGAGCTACAGACCAGTATCATTATGATCGACGTTTTCTAAAATATTTGAGAAAGTTGTTAATGAACAACTGTTAAATTATCTGTCGGAAAATGATCTTCTTGATAATCAACAACATGGTTTTCCGGCCAGGCAGGTCAAAAAAATTACTGCATCAGTAGAATTTGTGCAAAATTTAATAGAGGAATTAGATAAAGGTAATAGACCTTTTATGGATTTGACTAGAGCGTTTGACAGCGTAATTCATGACGAACTTATAAATGTTCTGGAAGATTTAGGCTTAAAAAATAAAGAAATAAATTGGTTTCACTCTTACATCAGTAACCGTAATCAATACGTTGAATTATCATACTTAAAAGCTCATAAAGTATGGCGTACCACAAGGTTCAATTTTGGATCCCTTACTATTTATTTGCTATATAACAGGAATTTCTACAGTAGCAGAGAAAACAAAATGTGTTTATACGCTGATGATGCAAGCGTAATTGTCAAAGGAAAAAGATCCTAAGGTAATTGAAACATCATCTCTTAATTGTTTGAATAAAATTAACTCTTTTTTAACTAAAAAAAAATTTGTTACTTAACCCCGGCAAAACACATTTTATACCCTTTAAAACACACCAATCGAAGTTTAATTTTCAATATGACATTAAGATAAATAACCAAAATATAATGGAGGTAGAGAAAACTTGTTTTCTAGGTCTAATAATAGATCAAAATTTTAAGCTGGAATCAACATGTACAAACCATAATAAAAAAGCATCATCTGGCCTGTACGCCCTTAGGCAGATGGCAAACCTTTGTAACCAGGATACTTTAAAACAAATTTATTTTTCTTTAATACATTCCCCATATAAGCTACGGGATCAGTGTATATGGAGCTACTTCAAATAAAAAACCTTGAAAAATTCTTATACTACAAAAAAAATCAATACGGTTAATTCTAAATTTACCATGGCAAGCAACCGTTAAACATTTATTTGCACAATTAAGAATTTTAACTGTTTACAGTCAATACATATACGATATAATAACTTACACAAAATTTAAAAATATACCTAACTATACCACTCATAGATATAATACTAGAAGTAGTATAATTTTTGAAAATCATAAATTAGAGCTGTTTAAAAAGAAAACTGAATACGCCGGTACACACAATTTATTCAATACATTCCTATTGACATAAAAAATTGAAGGAATCAAATCCGTTTAGAAATAAATTAAAAAAATTATCTGATATCACGATCATTTTATTCTTTTGAAGAATTTTTTGAGGGTTTGGGCCATTAAACAAAAATAAAAATTGTGTTGATTTTAGTTGTTTAAATTAACAATATTTATGTTAAGTTAACATAAGATTTTAGATAAGTTAACCTGTATCCGTGATGATATTAGTCTATCTGTATTTGTGACACTATTCTGACTGTATTTATAATATTACAGCTTTGAATAAAGATCTATGACTATGACTATGACTAGGTGTGATCTATTCTAGAATCTTTGTGGTCTTATTTTTATCTCTTTGTCTCTGAAAAATATATTAATTTAATTTCTCCTCATACACACATGGTGTCTTATGGAGGGACTTGGAGCCAATCCCAAAAAGTCAATAGTAGTTCCCTTCACCAGGAAAAAGACCTTGTGTCTCTTTCCCAATTGAAGCTGGGAATTACCCAGCTTGCTTTCATGGAGTTGTTGAATTATTCAGGACTCACTCTAGATTTCAAGCTGACATTGCTACAGCAGTATGTGATCTAATACTAAATATGACATCAGATGCTATGACAAAAGAGTCAGTATTTAGTAAGGCCTTTGTAGTAACCATCCGATCCTGGAAGGACTGGAGAAGAGGGAAAGAATAAAACTAGACAAGTGATATATTCTGGTACACAGATGGCTCCTTAATGGAGGGTAAATCTGGCTATTTACGGTTTGCAATTCATCTCCAAGAACAGCTCTCAGTGACAGTTTGGGAGAGCATTGAACAGTTGTTCAGGTTGAAATCTACGCTATTTTAGCTTACGCTAATTTAGGATTGACTAGGAATTATGTTGATCAATGGATAGTGACTATCTGATCTTAGGGCCCTTAACTCTACAGATTTTACTTCACCAATAGAATACCAAACTACAATTTTCCACACAACATAAGCTTTCTCTCTGAGAACTAAGAATATTTTATACATCCTTTTAATCTAATCTAATTATCTTCTTTATTTTTAGTATAATTGTAGTCTTACATTCTGCAAAGTAATTTAAACCATGTTTAGAGTGAAATCATAATATATAAAATTTAACAATAGTGTGTTAATCGATTACAGGGTTTTATAATAGCTTTTACATCGGACTTTGTGCCTCGGTTGGTTTACACGCTGAGTGTGAGTCCAGATCATAGCTTGACTGGTTACATGAACCACTCACTGGCCTATGTGAGCACAGCTGACCTAGACATGTTTGGCAAAACCAACAGCTCACTCCAATACTGCAGGTCAGTCATACTTTATGTACCCTTGTAGTGTTATTTTATACTTTTCTGACAAAGCCGTTTCTGTATTTTTATTCAACATTTTTATACAGAACAAACACGTCCCTGTATAACTTTTTGTAATGAACTTAGTCAATGCACCAATGTGATTTATGCACCATTAACCCTTTAAGGACCGGACCCTAAAATGGATGTTGCTCAATACTGTAATACCTGCTGTGTGGACCAGCTCCCAAAACTGTTCAGTTGTCAGTCATGCTGTTTTGAAGTGGTTCAAGAGAAAAATCATAAAAAATGTATTTATTGGCGTATGATTATATATTTGGTTTCAAAATGTACATTTTAAATCAGCCTAACTAGGTAAAACTCCAAATTGTCTTATGTGACCCTCCTTTTTTGCATTTATAAAAAAAATAAAAATAAAATAACAAAATTATTTAATAATTTTTTAGTTAATTATGTTTTACTGAAAACACCAAAGAGTTTTTAACTGTCGGAAACCAGTTTATTTTACAGAGAATATTGTTTTCTACATGTGTACCAAATTTTAACTTATTTGAAATACAAATAATAAAATTACACGAAATTTATCATGTTGCTACAAAAGCAATAAAAAAGTTGTTCGGAAATATCAGTACAGCATCGAAAATATAAAAATAATTGGAGTTATACAAATTCTTATTTTATTTTACAATATAGTGAAGATCAAAATAGGCATAAGTCAATAAAATGTACTGTTTACAATGGCATAAAGTAAAAAAATACGAGTATATACACTATGTACAAACAATTGTCACTCGGAGCACTATTTACACACGTTTGCCAAAGCAAAGAGAATGGCAACCCTCTTTGCACCAACTGCAAATCTAGATTATTTTTTCTTGATTGCTTGTAGTTTTAACCAGATCTTGAAGGTTGTAGAATAGGGTTATAGGTGGGATCTGCGTCCAAGTCTATCAAATGGAATTGAAGAATCAGACGAATCTAGCTCCCTATCTATTTCCCTATCAAGTTCACTTGTTCTAAAGTTCTCATATGCCATTTTCATCACAATTCACTCAAAAATTATTAGTACGAAAGCAAACATTACTACTCGAAAACACAAACAACAAACAACAAACGGACAGAACATAAACATGTACAGTTTGAGGACTTTAGCTGCGTGCGTGACCTTGAGTGTGTGGTGATAGGTGGGAGGGGTGGCGGGGGTAGCATTATGCGCTGCGTCCCGAAAACATTTCCTGTGACTCATGGGTAAAACCCTCGTTTCAGGAATCGTATTAGCCCAAATAACTCATCACACTCGCTAAAATCAGTCTGTTTTGTGACAGTGCTGATTATGGTGGAATTAAATAATAAGAAAATACCAAATAATAGAAACAATAGGACTTATACTTGTTTTTCAATTAAATCGTGAGTTTAAAGTCGTTAAAGAGATTGTTGCGCCTTCATCGCAACAGCTAGCACGTAAACGCAACCCGCCACACAGATAGCGTTTTTTTGTTGAAAGGGTAGTATTTGGGCCCTACGGGCACAGCTAAATTCCTCCAACTGTAGACAGTTGGCAAGGCGAGCCACTACGCAGTGATCAGCTGACAGCGCTATTGTATTGCTGCTGTGTAATATTTTGTAGTTCATTCAAAACAATATTTTTAATATCCTTAATACTTTTAACTAAGTGTATATGGTTTAGAGTATATAATAAAATCATATTTTAAATGCTAACATTATTATATTACTTATTAAAAATACCGAAATTCCGGCGTCCAGAAATCGATCGCCTGGTCCTATTAGCGTGATTAACGAACGTCCAGAAATCGACCATTTGGTCTTTTGAGCATACTCATCAGACGTCCAAAAATCGACTGCTTGGGGTCCAAAGGGTTAAATCAGGGAAAAATTGACTAATTGAAAGCTATGAATTTTCCTTTTTATTATTAGGGGTGTAACTGAAACGTAAGAAATGATTTATTATAACAGAAAAGGGCATTTCTAATTATTGTCCTATTCACCATTTTGCCATGCACTGCTATGTTAACAGTCTCTTAAGTGTTTCAGTGTTATAATCGGTTTTTGGTGAAAGTTTATAAGTGATAACAATTATGTTTTAAAATAAATAAGTGTATTTTTACTAAAATATGTTTAATAAATTATCAGCTCTTGATCAGCCATTGAGTTCAAGCGAGTTGGACTATCAGGTACAAAACTTAGTTCACTTTATTATGTCTACATACAGTAAATATTTAATTATTGATGTAACCGTTTTATGACTGATGACTGTAGTAAACCTCTACAGTAAAATTGATGTTTATAGCTCAATGGGCTTACCAGTCAACTTGTTTTATTACTAGGTTTTTATTATTCTAAATGTTATGAATCTCGAGATTCTTTTATTTTTACAAACTTCACAAAATATTAAAAATATTGATGTATTTTATTTTGGATTTTTTAACCTCTATGTAATAATCTTTTAATAGATAATAAATTAACTGTGAATAACCTACGAGTAATATATCTTTCACATACATTGTCATTACTTCACTCCAATAAAAGGCAGGAACTTTAAATTTATTCCATTTCACTTACATATACATTTAGTTTAAGATTATTTATTTTTAAAATGTTATAAAATAATATGGAGTATTTATTTATAGTAAAAAGAAATCATTCCTACGATTCATTTTTTAAAACTTATTAAAGAAACTAGGTAAAAAAGTATTTTTTTGCCTGAAAGCTGTTACTGTCAGCAAGTAAAAGCTAAATTAAAATATCAGTTTGAGGATTTTTAGGATGGGAGAAACCGCAGGGCTGTATTTTTTTGAGGACGGCATGGGAAGGACTGTTACCGTCAATTTAGCTTGCCTTGTGGCAATGCTAAGAAACTTTTTCGTCCTGCAGGGACTGGTTAAGAAGCTGTCTAGTGTCAGCAGAATGGTGTAACTTGTCACACATGTTTCTCAATGACTAAGATATTTGTTTCTGGAACAACTGATTCCACGATTTGATGTTCCGTGGTCTGTACAATCACCAGATCTCACGTCTTGTGACTATTGGCTATGGGGCTATCTGAAGAATAAAGTCTGTATCTAAACTCTGCGATATTCCTGAACTAAAGAAATGCATGTGAAATGAGGTTTGCTGCTGTTCCTGAAACAGTGTTACAGAAAGTAACTGCAAGTATGCAGAAAAGATGGAAGATCTGTGTAGATATTGTTTACCATAACTAGAAATGACAGTCATATAAATACAAAGGCTATACAAAGTAACTGCCGTTTGGTTATTAAAAAACACCCAATCAGATAAACAGATTTTATTATATACATTCAAATATAATATATACTACTGAATATCTTAACAGAAATCCATAAAAATCTGTGTATGGCTGCTTCATTGACATGTTTGGGCACTTATAAAAAAGATGGTGACTCACTGCTTGATCAAATTATTACAGGAGACGAAACTTGGGTAAAACACGTGAACTGCAAAACCAAATTACAGTCTATGGAGTGGGGCACACACACTCCCCCAAAAAACCAAGGAAATGCATGCAAACATTGTCGGCAGGGAAGATTATGGCAACTGTTTTTTGGGACAGGGAAGGAGTTCTTCTTGTTAATTTCTTGGAAAATGGTACAACTATAAATTCTGTGAGGCATTGTGGAACCTTGCAAAAGTTGAGGAGAGCAATGCAAAACAAGCGCAGAGGAAAGTTAAGTTCAAACATTTTGGTTTTGCACAACAATGCCCAAACAAAAACGGCAAATCGGACTCGAGAAGTCCTGGATACTTTTATGTGGGAGTTGTTTCCACAT
Source organism: Homalodisca vitripennis (assembly GCF_021130785.1). Classification (NCBI taxonomy): domain Eukaryota; kingdom Metazoa; phylum Arthropoda; class Insecta; order Hemiptera; family Cicadellidae; genus Homalodisca; species Homalodisca vitripennis. The sequence continues at coordinate 171,512,289 of NC_060210.1, forward strand.
CTGCCTTAAAGTCCGGGCCTTGTACTCAATGACCACCACCTTTTTACAGCAATAAGAACCTGGCTTGTGACACAGCGCTTTGAAAACATAGAACTGCGGGAGGGTGTGAATACCTGGTTGAAGTCTCAGGCGGCAGAATTTTATAACTTTCGAAATTTAAAGTAGTTCACAGCTATGATAAGTGCTTAAATTTATATGGTGATTATGATGAAAAATAGTATTTTAGTGTCACTTTCAATTGTATTTAATACAATTTTTTTCTTGTACATTGTTTTTTGTTTATAACAAAACGTAATCTACCTTCTGGATACCCCTCATATATACAAGATTGTGTTTTAGATACAAGGAATACAGAGAACCACCATGGTCCCAGTACAAGTATGATCAGACAGCCATGTACTGGCATGTTTTGGCAGCAAGATTTGCGTTTGTTGTTCTGTTTGAGGTATGTAAAGTAAATGCTTGGTATGATTTATGTCGATAAGATCTATACTACGGGGTACCCAAAAGAAACTAATTATTTGTAAAAGCTACAGTGTATATTTTCAAAATTTTTACAAAATCTTATCCCCTTCAAAACACTCTCCATTACAACTAATACGTTTGTCCCACCTGTGTTTCCACTGTTCGAAACTTTTTTTTGTACTCATCTTTAGAAGTGGTTTCAGCAGCATTTTTACCGAGTACGAAACAAAATTTTATAGCTGTTTACTTAAACTTGCCATCATAAAAATGAAATAAGAACAAAACAGCACTAGCAAAAACACTTTCTGCAGATGAACGGAACAAGCCAGATTGACAATACAGGCGGCACTGAACTGTCTATATGTTTCGTTATACACTCCTAGTGGCAGAAATGCATACTGCACAAGCTCCACCCAAGGCAATGCTATTCCTGTTTCTTTTGGGTACCCCTTCGTATTATAATATTTTTTAACAACTGATTTGTATAGAAATATTGAAAGTTAACTTTCTGAAGTTATAAATATCTTGAGATTAAAATTTAACTCAATTGATACGGAACAAGAAAGACTTACTTACATGGTTGATACATTATCATAACCTATATGATGGAGTGACCTATTGTACAGTTAAACATATTAAGTTACAATAAACACTAATATTTTAGATAAAGTTTATAATTGACAATATAGGGTTTGAGAGGATAACAGGTTTCGAGCATTTAAATCAATCCTCTTCTTCAGCTGTAATCTTAAGATTTGTTACTAAAAAACTAATAATTAATATGTGTTACAATAAACACTAATATTTTAGATAAAGTTTATAATGACAATATAGGGTTTGGAAGGATAACAGGTTATGGGCATTTGAATCAATCCTCTTCTTCAGGTGAATCTTAAGACTTGTTACTAAAAAACTAATTAATATGTGGCAATGGATTTGATAAAGTCACGGTTAACAATAAATATGATGTCAAAAAACCAAGCAAATCTTAGAGTCCAGGGTGACTAGACCAAGTACCATGTCACTGCACAGAATAAGCACACTGACCGCACCCACTAGAGATTATGAAAGTCATAACAAAAAATTAATATACATGATTTTTAATAGCAAATCGACAATAAAGAATGATGATGAAGTATGAATGTGGAATGATCTGGTAACCAATGGTCTAACATCCTCAAATGGTTTGACCATTGTGATGTGTTGTGTGGTTAAGTTCTCATCTCCATCCAATATAAGATCCACTTACTTTATGAAAATTCCAATTGAACCTCTTAATTCATAATACCATACCACAATTTAAAATAAGATAGGAAACATATACAAAGCAATTGTTGTCATTTTTTTATACTTGTCCATATGATAACAATAAACCTAATCTAAGTACAAGCTGGAAATTCAGTACAAATGTTTCTATTCACAAGAAAATGGCACATTATTTAAACCAAGTTTATTATTATATATATTTAAAAAATATATGGTGACAAATTTGACATCTCTATTATAAAATAGTCTTACGTATATGATTTGTAGAAATATGAGGTTATGAAATTGTGAATTTAGTATAATCTCTTATTGTTATGTTTCAGAATCTAGTAGTAGTTGTTGTACTTGCAGTGCAATGGTTAATTCCTGACATATCAGGGAAATTGAAAGAACAAATAAGACGAGAAGCCTACTTGACAAACGAAATTATCATCAGTCAAGAGGCATTAAGAGCAAGGAAAAGATCAAACTTATCTTTGGATGGGAGTTTGGACTTTTCTCAGCCTAGTCATTCAAGAAACGTGGGAAATCATGTATCTGTAAACCCCATGGACTTAGAACTAGAACAGCCAAAATACTCTAGAGGTACTTTCACAAAAGAAGAAATAAAAGATGCTGTAATGTTACATAGACCTCAGAGTTTTGGAGAAATAGATGAGGTTTCAGTGTGATGTTACCTTAAGCTGATTAGCCTGCTAGAATTTTCTTTTTCAGTACATTTTGATATGTTTGGATTTACCGTAAAATTGTTTCATGTTGAAAATCAAAGATTTTCAACAAATGATTTCCTTAGATTTTTCTTGTAATTTTTACCTGCATATACAAATCCTCATAAGAACAAATAAGTGTTGTTGATAAGAATCAATTTTTGTATCTCTGTAAACACATACCCAATCACCAATAATGCATTTCGTCCAGTCCACTTTAGGGCAAACTCAGATTTAATTTGCAAAGAATTTGGTCTGTGGTTACATGTGATGTTTTCATTACATAGAGAGTTTGTTATATGCTCTGTTGTACCAATTTATTATAGATTAGAGAATTATATTGGCTGTATCATTATGGCCTGTCAATTAAGGTAATAAATTAAATTTATAAAATGTATTTCTAATGAAGGATTATTTATCAATATGACATTTATATAATTGAAGGTTTTAAGTAATTTTTTTTTTAATTATCATCCCTTGAGTTTTATATTTTGTTATGTGTATTATAATATATCATTCATTAATTTTTTTTAACAATGCTGAATTGGTTTTCAGTAACCAGAGACAACTGTGTATGAGTAAATCTCACAAAATAAAGTACCTTCAAAAAGCAAAAATAATTATATTCATAATTTCAAAATTATTTTTTGATATTTATAATTATTATGATGTAATCAGGAACAGCATTAAATAAACAGCAGAGCTGAATTGCACTTCCTTATGCATAAATTGAATCATATAAATGATCAGTAGTAAAATTCTAATAAGTAATTTCAGATTGTTCATATTATTACAGTTAATAATCATTTCGACTTATCTATAAAATGCCATCTTCACTCTAAATATAAAATACAATATACAGTGCAAACCGGATAAAGTAACTTTTAATTTGACATAACATATGATTGCAGGTGTGGCAGGCATCAGGAAAAAACATACATACAATAAATGAAATAGATTGGTTTTCTCATAAGTGTGAACAACTAAACTAGCTAAGATCATGAATGAGTGGCACTGAGAGCAAACTGCTCAATTGGTGTTGGTTTATTGAAGATTGGTACAACGATGAAAACACCAACTGTAAAAATAAAATTATTTGATTGAACAAGATTCAATAATATGTAATTACATTGTAGAAGCTTCTTTTGATTTTATTAATTACCACTTTGATTTCAGGTATTTGGATTTGGCAATGTTTTCGTGTAAAAACAAAAGGCCTCACATAAATAAAATTTAATCATTATTGAGGTGTTTCTTTTTACATTAATTTAAATGTTTATTGCCGCTTCTGTTATTTTTGTGTATATTATGTAAGCAATATTATTAAGAACAAGTAAAAAAGTAAAAATTTTAGTGTATTTAAAATTGATATGTGGCAAAAATTAGGGATGGTTCAATTCCGATACTCAATACCATGATACTTAACTGTATCAAGGTATTGACAATTCTTGATACCGCAGCCGTTTTCACTCGATTTCGATACCAAAATTCTCAAGATATTTTATTAAAAAACAATGAATTAAATCTATGGAAGTGCTTAAAATACATATTCAGACAATCTCCCACTTGTTATTATTCCGTTTTGACTCAAATTAAGATGTAATCCATTTTGGTTTGAGTACAATTTTTTTAATGTTATATTCACAATCCTTCAATGTACCCTTCTTGAAGACAGAAAAAGTACAACAAAACTTTTGTGGTCAATTTACAAGGAATTATAGACATTTGAAATAGTCATTTTGGGAAATTTTATAATCAGATCCAATGGAAAACGACTGATGATAACGATTTAACCACTAAGTATATGAAATATAACTGGAGGAATTGATGTGTTTTGATAAACACGAGATAATTGTTCCACCATGTATAAAATGTTACGGACAAGTTTTTAATTTTACATATTTTGGAATTAAAAATATGTTACTCCACCTGGGAGAATGGTCTAAAATTTGTTTTTTCATTTAAAAAAACGTGTTAATATAGAATCTGCGTTGATTTTTAAAGACACCATGCAGTTTTAGATTTTCAGTCTGCTTCCTGCCGCGTCCTCATAGATACACAAGCAAGGGTGCACTCACCTTCTCCCACCATTGGAAGTCACTCCTCCAGCCCGCAATTAGTTCCATTTAGAATATCCGCAATTAGAATAATAAAGAGCACACTACCCTAATTGGAAATTGGTGTCAGGTTAGAATAATTAATAATCTAACCATCTAATTGATATATTATTTATATATAAATTTTGATGCAAGAAAAATAGAAAAACCCATTGAAAGTTATCAATTGAAAAGGGTATGCATTTGATACACAATTTCGGATCATCTTATAATTAGGCTCAAAGTAAAATGGTTGAATATAAAGATGAGGTTTTTTTTACAAGATGTATGCAAAATATACATTCAGAGGAAGAACTGACGTGTATTTTGTATTAAAATTATTAATTTCTTAAAGAATAACTTTATCAACAAATACGTAATTTTTTACAATTATTATTAAAAAATTTCCTCAAGTCATAAATCATTAAAAAAGTATTACTTCCTGAAGTTATAATCACAGACTACAAATATTTCTAAAGAAACATTAGTATAGAACAGAAATATATACAGTCTGTGGTATAATAGTTGATTGTATTAGTTACACAACTAATATAATCTAAGATTTAACTCTTATATACTGCAAAACATTCAAATGATTATCTTCAGCCCTTTTTATTTGAGCCCTGGTTACATAATTGCCTAAATTTTCTACTTTAAATGTCTATAATTTCTGTAAAGTGGTTGAAAAGTGGAGAATAATAGTTTGCATTAGCGAATATTTTTACATGGACAGTTATAGTCTTTGACTTCTTGGCCTCCTATAAAACAGTGTTAAAAATGACACATAATACGATGTGTGCTAAATTCCGTGTATTCTACAGTTTCAGCTTCTTATAATAGTTTGTTCAGTGAAGACAGAAACAAATGTGGCACCTCAAATATGATGGTTATTTTTAAATTACCATTTGTACAAGTATCCACGAGGGAGTAAACCCACAAACCTAATCTTAAAAAATAATTAAAAAATACAAAAAATATCAAAGTAATATATCAGTAAGAATGGACTTCTCAGCTTATTTGAAATCCAAATGTCACGTATGGACGTTTAAAATTTTCAAAAATGTTACTGTACAATTATAAAAAAATTGTTATCCTGTCTATTGGAATAGTTATATGTATAATTGAAAACAGGACCTCCCGTGCTATAATTTGGATTTTATCTTTACTACATAAAAAAGAGTGACACTTGTGTGAGTGAATCTGCGGAACAGCAGAAAACAGGAAACGATAATGCTCATGGGATCTAGCGGTCATAGTGTAGGATACTGACATATGGACAACAATGAGTTGTGCAATAGTTATTTTTAAAGTAAATATTAAGATGACTGGCCGTGGACATTGAACAACTGGCAAATTAACATTGAACATGCTAGTGTCCGTTCTGAATAACATATAATTATGGTTTTGATTGTAATGTTAGTTGAAGATATTTAGGATTAAATGATTAAAACCACTAACTGTTACTTATAGTAAAGTGGTTATTGTTAATTTATGCCTAAGGCACTGAAATTCTGTCATTTTGTGAGATTTAACCATGTATAAAACTGAAATAATTTTATATGCTATAATTGTTATTGTAATTGATCAATTTTGTATTGCTTGAATAAACTTCTGGGCAAACAATATTGAGTTATAATATAGTTATATTTACACAACAGAATGATTAGGATGGACAGGAGTGATGTTTTTAAAGTTGAGTTGGGATCAAGTATAAATTATGTTCCTCTTAAAATTTGGGAATAAAAAAGGATAGGATTTTCCCCAATGTTTTAAATCTGCTTAGTTTGAATAAAAATAAATTAACAAATGTGTACATTTTGTACAAATTTGTGTAAATGTGTACATTTTTATTGAAAATTGTTCATATGAGTACAGTTTACCAAAAAGATATTTATAGAACTTCTCTGTTTTTCCAAATTTTAAATTATGATTAAAATTTTAAAAATGCATCTAAAATCAGCCAGTTTTCAAATTATTAATAACTTTTACACTATTGGACAGTTCTAAATTTGTTTACCAAGATATCATTTACCACTTCAGTGTTAAAATTTTTACCATATTGATTTACAATGCTAACATTTACGTCTCAGTTGGACTTTGTTGTCATTTGTTTGTGCCATGCTGTGTTCATTCATATCATATCACACCATGATAGTCAATGAAAATCGGTAATACTCTTTTTGCTCATTGAGTTTTGATTAATAATCAGTCTCTATAATCATAAATAAAATATTTACGTTAGTATTAATTTAAATTAACAAAAAATTAATGTAGTTTCTGGGAATATCATAAACCAAAGAAATTCGGGGTCTAAAATGAGATTATTCTGAATATTTGAGAAATATAAACCCTCACTTATTTACCTTTTTTGTAACCCAAGTAATCTATTGTTATATTATATTGTATAGATTCAGTATGCAACTATACAATATCATTAACGATTATCTGTTCATTTTTTATTGTAATTTAAAAATTTTTAGTATTGACAGAATATTATAATGTTAATTATAAGCTTTAATGCAAATGCTATGTTGTATTTAATGAAGATATTTCTAATAAAATAATCATTCACAAGATGATTTGCACAAGTAAGTGTAGCTTAACTATATTACAAACTATGCCAAAATACAATAATTTAATACAGTAGTGGTTAGAAATAAGTAATAATTAATTAGACCTATTTAGACTAGTTTAATTTACTTCTATATTATGAAAAATATTATTTGAGAGCATTGTGAAGGAATTTTTTCCAGACATTAGCCATTGTTAAGTGATACATTACCATCAGTAACACTACGTATCAAGATCTGCAATCTGATTAGTCATGCATTAGTTTAGAATGTAGAAGCAAATGAAAGAAAGAAATTTGTATTTAGCATTAATCACTGCAAAAGAAAAGTATTTGTGTGTTTGAGAAATTATGATTATAACTATATGCTGAATTGGAATGGTGGACTCCATGCTTCACTTCTATATAAAATAATTATACAAGTTTAAGATTTCTTTGGATTTACAACTCTGATATAATTACCTAATGTATATTATTTGTTTCATTGTGTTTTTGTATTGTTGCATTTCTTGAAGACTGCATAATGTGATGTTTACATAAATATTATACCAAAAGCCAAAGCCAACTGTAATGTACAGAAAATGTTGCTTCTTGAAAACAATGTAACCATTACAACACTATGTTATTGTATTACATTTTCTATGCAAACTTATAATTTGTACTACTTATATTATTAATGTGATGCTAGAAATTATTTTAATCATTTTACTGCCGGACAATTACTTTTGTAGTATGTTAAAAATGCGGGGCTAAAATTGACTAGAATGTAATGTTGAGTTTAGCTCCAGTTCACCTTCCTCTTACGTGCAGCATCTGAAATCTGATGCTGTTTCAGACTTGACTCCTGAAATCTAAAAATTGTGGATCTAAAAAATAGTCTGCAACAAAGACCGAAGTAGTTCATAACTAACCCCTCCCCCCCCCCACATAATTTCAACATCAGAGACTCCCAGACTAGTCTATCTATTGTACTCGAATGAATTGACAACTATAAGTGAAAATTTGTTAAAATTAAATGCCAGAGTTTCTAAAATTGAAAATGTTTTCAAATAGGCCTAGGACATTGTCTTCTGCGTTTATCACCGAATTGTAGTGGCAGTGACGTCATTGATGTAATGGGACGAACATGAAATCATGGATCAAACCGGTGGCTATGTCAAACCTATTTGAGGACGAAACGGTCATGGAAAGTAGTTCCAAATCTAACATGTCGTCCGAAAATGTAAATAAATGGAAAACTGTACAGACAAGGCGCAACCAACGAAATATAACTCGAACTGTAGTCAGGAATGAAAATAAAATGAAACCTGAAAGAATAAAATCATCAAGTGAGGTCATTGTTGGTACGTCCAAAAATCACTCCGCCACCATTACAAACAACCGGCCGGGCAAGAAAGCCGTTTTGTTTGTGTCCCGTCTAGGAATGAAAGTTACATCGAGTGAAATTACTGAACACGTCAAACAATATTGTACTGGTGAAGTTGATTGTGAAGAGGTGAAAACGAAGTTCCCGGGATACAGGTCATACAAAATAAGTATCCCATTTGAAGACAAGGACAAACTGTTGAAACCTGACATCTGGCCCGAGGGTCTTTTGGTTTGTAACTACAGTTATCGTAGAGGTAGGCCAACTCGAAATAGGCTTGATAGTACACTCCCAGCCTCTGGTGAAAATTTTTTAGGATTAGGCCCATGGCAGAGGAGCCGCTTAAGGACTTAAATCTTACAATTAACAACCCAAGACATGTTAACAAACTTTTAGGGCCTAGGCCTAGTTCTGATGTAAATAGACAATGTAGGCCTACTAGTAAACTAAAAATTGCCAGCCTAAATGTTCAGTGTATTAAAAATAAGTGTGATCTAATAACTCTGTTTATTCAAGAAGTAAATTGTGAAGTACTATGTTTATCCGAACATTGGTTTAACTTATGAGGAAAAGTTGTTGTTACCAGACCTTGGGTAACCTAGGCCTTACCAACATCTACTGCCGTAGTAATCATAAAAAACGGAGGTGTAGCCATTTTTTCCTCTAGTAAATTAAACTGCAAACAAATTAATCTTGATGCTTATTGTGTTGAAATGGTTTTGGAATTGACAGCTGTAGAGATGTCTAATGTGTCCACCATTCTTGTATCAGTGTACAGATCTCCATCTGGGGACTTTGAGCATTTTATTGACCTGCTTGATTTGTGCTTAAACTACTTGTCCAAACTTAAAGTTAAGAATATAGTTCTCTGTGGCGACTTCAATATACACTTGGAGATACCCTCTAGAGAAGAGGCCGCATTCTCAAACCTTCTGCGTAGCTAACGGTCTCTATATAACATCTCGTGTGCCCACCCGTGGGGCTGCTTGTTTGGATCGCTGCGGCCACTAACGCTGACTCGTGGAACACAGAAACTGAAGTGGTCAATCCCCTCGTAGCTGACCATTGGAGCTGTGGTGCTGACGATTTCAACAGACATGGTAAGACCCTGCAACCAATTCTTGGCTTGCTAATTACAGGATTGAAAAGAGAGTTATAAATTCAAATAACCTGTCCTTGCTACGTAGGGAATTAATGAATGCCCAGTGGAAATTAAGCAAAACACCTATTGACCCTGCTGATAATTTTGAATCTTTTTTTCTGACATTTAAGGACAAATTCGACTCTTTGTTTCCTGTAAAGTTTTTCAAGCATAAGCATAATGAGCCTAAACCATCTTACACCAACAGAGGACCCAAGGTTAAACAATGGTACACACCCCTGAACTTGCTAAAATGCGTGCATCTGTTTTGCTTCTTCATGACTATCATAAGGAGTGCTGGTAACCTGGCTCTTAAGGATGTTTATTACAAAATGTACTGTGAAAGGAAAAGGGAGTACAGTTGGATGGTCAAGGAGGCTAAAAAGAACAGTAATACTAACCACATCTTACAATCTTCCAATCCATGCAAGTCTGCTTGGGAAATAGTAAACAGTCACAGGAAATCTGGTCCTGTCCCCATGACTATGGCGACTCCTGATGAGTTCAATAATTATTTTGCCAATGTAGCTGATAACATCATTTCAAGCTTGCCTGATGTGCAGACAGACCCTGTTGCAACAATGATGGACCCTATACCAGGACTGAGGCTTATTAAGTGGAAGGAGGTGAGTACCATTTGAAGTACTAAGCATGGTTAGGGGATTTAAGGACTCAAGGAGCCAGGATGTTCATGGGTTTGTCTACATTTATTTTGAAATCTGTAATAAATGAGATTGTAGGGCCTCTTACTTTAACTGTTAATGCATGCCTCAGAAATGGGATATTTCCAGAGATTCTGAAAACCTCTCGAACAGTACCAGTCTTTAAAAAGGGCGATCCCATGCTGCCATCTAACTTTCGTCCGATCTCCTTGGTGCCTATCTTTTCCAAGGTGTTTGAAACCATAATGAAAACCCAACTTATGGAGTACTACTTTGAGCAGAAACAAATTGCTACTTGACGCTCAACATGGGTTTATAGAAGGGGACGCTCAACAACAACAGCCATGCTTAGCCTAGTTGATAGGATTACTGAAGCTTTTGAGGACAGAGAATTCCGTTTTACTTGGTCTATGTGATCTAAGTAAAGCGTTTGACGTAGTTTTTCCCACGAAATTTTTGTCAGCAAAGTTACGAAAATACGGGATAGGGGGCACAGTGCTAAGCAGCGTCTGCAATTACTTGTCCAATCGTAAACAGCTAGTGTCACTTATGGGGGCTTCTTCAAACACTAAAAGTATCCTGCATGGTTGTTCCACAGGGATCTGTTCTTCGGGCCGTTTTTGTTCACCATCATGATCAATGACCTGCATATGAACGACCAAACTTTGTTATTTGCAGACGACACGACCCTGATGAGCAGAGGGAGCGACATCACCCAACTACGTTTGGAAGCCAGTTACCTACTAGAGGAGGCTAAAGATTGGTTCAACTGTAATAGACTTAAGATAAATGAAGAAAAAACCCAGACGCTGCTTTGCACTCTGAAGACTGGGGTCCCCTTCCAGGAGGCGGTAAAGCTGTTGGGGTTCTGGCTGGACTCTAAGTTAAGTTGGAACGACCACTTATCAAAGGTATGTACCAAACTCTCTCGAGTCATTTACCTCCTGAGGAAGCTAAGGGCTTTGATAACCAGACCTTATCTTTTGACTGTGTATCATGCCCTTTTTCATAGTCACCTGATGTATGGCATTGTGCTGTGGGGACATTCCCCGGCTGTTCGGGATGTATTGCTGCTGCAAAAAGGCCTTAAGAATCTTAACATCATCGGCCCCGCGCGAAACACTGCCGGCCCCTTTTTATGGAACTCGCGTTTCTCACCGTATACAGCCAGTACAATCCTCAACACCCTGGTGCTTCTTAGGGAGAACTTGGCTGATTTTGTGACCAGAGACAACGTGCATAAATATAACACCCGCCGAGCTCAGGACCTCGACATGCCCCGCTGTCGTCTCAGTGGCACTCAAAAGGCCTACCCACAGTCTGCAATCAAGATTTTTAACACTTTGCCCGCAGAATGTGCGAGTACTGGAAATGAGAGATTTTTAAAAAGGTGTTAAAGGATCGTATTGCTTGAGAGGGCCTCTGTACTTCCCTGGAAGAACTAAAATCATGAGCCACTTTTTTAACTTTCACGTCGTACGCCATCTTGTAAATATTTTGTAATGTATTTTTACATGTTTTAATTATCTATTTATTGTACACTGTGTGTATTAATGACGCAGTCTATCTGACAAGTGTCGGTCAGCGACGTAGATCACAAGTATTCAAGTATTCAAGTACTACAAAAAAATAGTGCAATCTACTCGTAGGTAAAGAAGTATTTTCATTGTCTCATCAGGTGCAAAATTGAGAACACAAGAAAGCTCACAATTGTGCACATGATCAAAAGATTAACTGGAGCTAAACTCAACATTCGCATTGAATCAGCCTTTCCCATCATAGCTGCTTTATGTGTAGAATGTAATGATTTCTGTTAAAAATCATAGATCATCATTTTACATTATAAACTGATAAATTGGTATTTTATCCTTATAACTTTTACTTTGCTGCAAGAAAATTAAACCACTTCTGTAATTGAAAAAATATATATGATCATATAATCAAAATATGGAATGAAATGAATTTTTTTTTAGTTTGCACTATAATAAGTAGCTATAAATATTAAACCACCACCATAATTATTATTTATTATACAATAATTATTTATAAGCAACCCTAACAAATTTCAGGAACATACCTTGATGTTATTCAACATACTGAAGCTATGATGAATTTTCCAAACTGGTGCAATATCCTCAAATTTCAAAATCATACTTATTGTAGTACTGAATGTGTACTATGTTACCTTGTAATAAAGGAAACGTGCCCTTGGTAGGAAAAGAGAACTAGGTAACATTATTGAAACTTAAAGTTATAAAGTCACTTTGATTAAAAAAAAATACATACACAGGTATATTTTGAGTCTAAATCAGAAATATTGTCCACAAACATATCGGAGTCACCTCTTACAGTAACAGCACTATCCACAATATTATTGAATAATGTTCCTTCACTGACATGTAACCTTTTATCCTTTTACTCATTTTATAAATGATAATGAGATATATAATATATATTTTGTATTGTAGTAAACATTAAACAATACAAAATATATAATTATATATATGTAAAAACAAACAGAAGTATCATATAAAGTTTAAAACATGAAACAAATCACAACTGACGAGATTGACCATAATCACAACAAAGCAAACTCAAAGTAAAACCAATGACATTCAATAATAAAAATTCCATAGAATATAAAACATTTTTTCCTGTGTGTTGTCCATATATTAATGAATAACACAGCTGAAGTTTTGAAGATTTTGGACAACATTGAAAGCCATAACAAAAAGAAAGAAACTGCTTTTACTGCACACATTGGCAGTTTTCGCACAAATAAACATGTCAGCACTTTTACTGATGTGTGCAACTGTCAGCAGTAAAATAGTTAATTCACAACGGTTAATGCAGTGACTTAGTAATCATATTTATAAAATAGCATTTCCATTTTGTTCTGTAATTGTATGTGTATAAATGTTGCTGAATGGAAACAACAACTTCATTTTAGCTCATAAAACCTTTTGTTCTGTATGCAAACAAATTTTACAAATTGTAACTAGTTTAGCTTTAACTCAGAGTACAATAATTAATTATTCAAATGTGCAATATTATTCTGTACTTTGTCCTTTTAGAATTAAGAAAATGACGAGCAATTATGTACACTACATTATATAATGCCAATGCAGTAAACTTACATGTGTATTTTTACTCTGTCATCCAGCCACCAGAAACTGGGTCTGATTATTATAATACATATTATGTACATCATTCTATTTGATTACAATTTAATCCTAGATGTCAGTCGGGTGTTGGGAGCCTCGAGACGGCAAGTTCAGACAGACATTGCTGATAGGTCCAGAGGCTTAACTAGGCATGTTTGGTTTTCTTTAATTAGCTACTACATACTCTAAAAGCAATATTTTTATACAAAAATTATATTATTGTGAAGAATAAATTGTGATCTTTTATTTACATGCATAATGTATTAATAATATGTTCTATCTTAATCCAAATATATAAAAAAATTAATATTGCTTGTGTCAGACAAAATGCACATGACATATTATCAGTTATTTTAATTTTTTTTTGGGTTAGTACATAGAAAAAGTTTGCAGATTAGCAACAGTGTGAAATGAGTCAGCTGTTTTATTTTTATATTCTGGCAAGTCTTGGTTTAATCCCAATAAAAATTTATTTGAAAGTGTTAATAATTTTGTAAATTCTAAAGTGCCAATGAAATCTTTTGAGATCCTCAAGTTGTTCTCATAATTAAAGCATGTTTTAGATAATCAATCAATTTGAATATCTATAGAAATAGAATTATGTGATCGGTACTTTGTACCGGTAATAAGTTACTGTTACAGCGGTTAATAAATATAAAAATTTGTTTTTTTTTATTTCTTTAATATTCACCCAGTTTTATTATTTGTACATGTCACACATATGTTTTATGAAATTTTCAGTGTGCAGTAAATGTACGAGGACTATTCGAAAAGTAGATTACGTTTTGGAATTAAAAATTAACAAAGTATAGGGAGAAATTTGTATTATATACATTTGAAAGCCACACTTAAATACTACTTTTCAACATAGTCGCCATTCAAATTTAGGCACTTATCATATCGATGGATGAGCTTGACAATGCACTATGCTGGGTCTTCCACTTTGCTCTTCGTCATGAACATTTGTTCGGCCATTTTTTAAACTTAATGACCCATTGTCGCACTCCACCTTCAGTGATAATGTTCTTCTCATAAACTTCACACAACTGCCGATAGATTTCTATAGGCTTACAGTTTTTGGCAGTCAAAAACCTAATTACTGCGCGCACCTCACAGTTGGCGGGATTTTCAATCGTGGCAGACATTTCAAATAGGCACTGTGACTAGATGCGTTACGACACGAACTTCTCGCTAGCACAGCTGGATAGCCACTGAGCGGTGGGACATCCTGACACCAAGATGGCTGCGCTAGTCCCGCCCCTAGCGGCCACAGCGCAAGACGTAATCAACTTTCCGAATAGCCCTCGTATTAGTTTAGAAAATTGCATAGTCAAAGATTCAACATTATTTTTATATTGACTACAACAATTGTTAAGAAAATATCTAATAGATACTTTTATATAATGTTGAATAAAATATGGACAAGATCTAAAATATAGTCATTATTATTAGTTTAGGTATAATACTTACCCTTATCAGATTTTTATTTGTACAAACGTGTAGCTATTTTTAAAAAGGTAATATTCGAGAGGCAATTTGAAAAAAATTGTTTTTTTAATTCTTTTGTAAATACGCTAAGTATTTACTTTATTATTACTTGATTTACTTTCATATATAAGTTATCTCAATCTATTCAAATTAATACACAACACAACTATAATACTGAGGTAAAAAATATAAATTTCATTATTGTTGTGAGTTATTTCAAAGCAGAAAAAGTTGTTACTGACTTTTTTGACCGGCAAATCTAGTGTTAATAAATCGTGCACAATAAATAATGATGATCCTAGATATGGAACACCTATATCACCAAAATTTATCTTTGATTACATTCGAGTAAAGGATAATTAATTAATATGTCCAAAACTTCAAATTATGTAACATTTACTTGCAGTTTAAGAAACTGTTTATTAAAATGTTATGAATTTATTAGTTGGTTTAAAATGTATATAAGTACAGTTATAAGTATTCCATGTTTCTTGTTTATAACACGTGACAAGAGTATGACTGGCTGGATGACTGCTAGCATAATGTGTGACATAAAAGCTTTACATGTAAGTGTACTTATCAAACTTTGGATTGTGATATTGTGTTATAAAATTAATATTTAATTTTTGTTATGCAAAATGTTGTAAAGCACATTATTTTATTGTTAAGGCTACGCTCAATATGTGTGTAAAAAATAAACAATAATTTACTGTTGAATCTTTTTTATTAACCTTTTATAAAACCATTTCAGAAATAACAAAACAGAATAAACAGCTAATCAGTACAATAAATAAAATTAAAAATATAACTGATGATCAGGCCAAGACAGGATTTTTCATGAGCTGTGAATACCACTCTGAACCCTTCAACCATAAAAATTTCACCTCTACCTCTCCACCTAGCGAACAAGTGAAACACCACTTGAAATGATAGAAGAAAAGATACTTAATGTTAGGATATCTATTATGTTGGTTTTATACTGTATCGTAATTATCCTTTGAAATACAATTTATTTTGTAAGTCCACCATTTTTATAGATTGCTTGTTGACTTGGCTGACAAACGTAATTGCATTATGCATATTCAGTAATTTATAGTGTATCATAACATTGTGGTTTTACTTGGTGATCAGTGCTATAGTACCTGCTAATTAAAATAAGTAAACAATTGATTTGTTTACTGAAATTTGTATTTAGATTGCCCTATTGACTATGATTTATTTATTAGCATTAACGTCAAATATCAGTAATATTTTTGACAATTTATCCAGAGAAAAAAAATTGTACAAAATTATATGTTTTTCTTTATAATTCTATTTTTACAATTAGAATTATTTGAAAACACTAAAATTATGTTTTTACCAAACAAAGATGAACTATTTTTATAAATAATTTCTTTTAACATAGTATAAATTCTCCATTCTTGCTAAAACAAAGATATACAACATAGTGTTTATTATAGAGGATGAACTTGAGTCACTATACATTTCTGTGAATACACAAATTTATTAAACATCTACTTTATGTACTTAAACAAGTACCATAGTAGGACCACAAATCAGTACACTTCAATGTGATTGCCTTGAAATTCGGACACAGCCACCTGTGTTCTTCCAGAGACCGAAATTTGTAGTTCAAAATAGGTCATTAAATTTGCACCACTGTGTCTCTGTGTTCGTTCAATTGTTCTATGCTGT
This sequence comes from Homalodisca vitripennis, assembly GCF_021130785.1. Lineage (NCBI taxonomy): Eukaryota > Metazoa > Arthropoda > Insecta > Hemiptera > Cicadellidae > Homalodisca > Homalodisca vitripennis. The sequence goes on from NC_060210.1 coordinate 171,528,908, forward strand.
TAATCTTCACTTAGTAAACCACCCAGCAAGAGAATCTAAGAGAGTCAGGTCTGGTGAGCATGTGTCACATCTTTTGTAATGCACAATCAATCCATTTACCGGGGAATATTACATTCAGGTAATGTATTTAATGTATAGATATTTGTAATCTTTTAAATAGAATCTCTAAAACAATCAAAAATTGCCAACCAATAAGGAGTTAAATAACTGCCACATAGAGGGTTAAAGAAAAGGTTCAGAGCTAGATAAGGGAATAGTTTTGTAGCTAGTGGTTACAAGTTTTTGGAATGATCAAAATTTAATAACAAATAGAATATATATTATCATATATTATCTGTATAAAACATACGCTGACTGAAATGGTCAGCCAAACCAATCAGTGGCCATAACACCAAAGAAGGAAGAGCTACTGCTCTGTTTTGTTCCTGTTTCTGTTGTCATTGATACTGCTGCTGATGGTGAACTCACTACTTTCTTTCCCTGTAAACAAACAAAAGAACTGAATTAAAATAGACTCTCTTCCATGAAAAATGCCAAAATTATATTTACAGAAAACGCTGTATGCAGAAAATCCAAACTCATTAAGGGTGACTATACAGCTTTCATACTATAAATTCTTTGCGTTTTAAAATAATTAAATCAGAGAATCTAAAGTAAATAATCTATGCTTTAAGACAGTTCACTTGCATTTTGCAATTAAGCTGATTAAAGTATTCACTCACATTAATTAACCTATATTTGTCCGATCAAATACGCATACAATTTCTCAAACATAATAATGCAGTATTATAATAATTGTTATGATTTCAAATAGAAGTAAACTATTTATTAATTGTATATAAATAGAAAAAGCAAAGCAATCCCTTAGTACTGCAGTATTTTTACACCTTAGCTGCCGTGTCGAGCCAACTTACACAACACCTGTCGTCATTAAGACATAGCTCTTCGGGAAAAGTTACCTGACAACATTACTATGCAGATGGTAGCCACTTTCTTTAGCTTACCGCTAGTGCTGCATTCTGACATAACTCGTTAAAACTACTTGAACTAGAAAGAGTAGAACATTTCATAGAACAGAGTTTTTTGTGTTAAAGTGTTTTTCCAGCTGAGTAATTGAGATTGTAAAGTTGGAAAATATAGAGACAATTTGTCGAACTACTTCACCCGACAGTGTTTATATTAACACATAAACTGGGTTATGTTATTTGGTAATACAAAAAATAACACTGTCTTATTTTTTCACTCAATTTATAACAAATTTTATTTTATCTAATATTATAACATTAACATGTCTCTGAAATATTTCTGACACAAAAATTGGCAGTTAATGTGTTAAAACTGTTAATTGTTAACAAGAGTCAATAATTTTTCATGAAGTAGTTTTTTGTTAAGAAAACAATTAACTTTCAGGTTATAACAGTTTTACGCACATTCATTTTAGAAAAATGGTATATGATTTCACGAATATTGTAAATATATACAAGATTAACAACAAACTGACACATACTATACCGAACTTGCTCCACAAATAACAGTAAATAAAAAATAATAAGTAATAATTTTATTTAATCCTTGTTTTATCATAATTCTTGTAGGCCTGCCTTTGTTGATCTAGGTATTCTTACCCTTCCATGTATATTTATTTTGCAAAGCCTAATTTTCCTTAAAGAAAATCTTAATTTATATAAATTTAGAAGTTATGTCCATAACTATAGTACTAGATCTCAGAACTTGATAGACCTCAAATACTTTAGATTAAGTAAAACCCAGAACAGCTACATGTACATTAGTGTAAAACTTTTTAACCTCCTACCACCAGATGCAGTTACCACTACTTTAAGGAATTTCAGAAGTTGTCTTGTGAAATGGCTGAAGCAGAAGGCTTTCTATTCAGTAGAAGAAATACTTTTACATGATTTAAGTGACCTTAAATTTTAATAATGCTATGTTTTAATTTTTAACATTTATTATTTATTGTTTTTATTGTTATCTGTTGTTTGTTAATTCTATTATTAATTTATTATTATTTATTTTAGCATTAAGTTTTAATTAATAATATATTTTGACTATTTTTTAATTGTATATTTATTTGCATTTCTCTATAGAGATGGTGTTCTTGACTGTTGATGTAATAGTACATTATTGTAAACCTTATCTGACTTTGTCAATGCATACAACATATGTGGGACGACAATAAATGATTCTTGATTCTTGATTGATTCTTGATTCTTGAATTTATAGCTTTAGTTCTTAGTTTTCCAATTAACACTACGTCAAAACATTCTGTACAAAATTAAGCTTAGGAAATATTTTGTTCTCACTGTGTTAAGCAATACAGATGCTAAACCGAAACTATGTAAGCAATTTTTGATGTGGTGTAAAGCAGAAAACTTAGATTTTATTTTTTTATTTATAAATTTATTTTATCTTTCAAATTATTCTCAGGAACTTGGAAATCTTAACTAGTGGTGGATGCAGGAGAGGGTCCATTAAGGTCATAGCTCCATCTGATATTTTGAGGGAAAAACTAAGTCATTATTCTCGTATTGTACATTAAAATAGAATTAGTTTTATGAACTAAAATTTAAATATAAGTAAATTTCTTTCTAAAAGTTTTAAAATTTATTTTTTGTTATATTTAAATGCAACATTTCCTGGTTTTAATAACGATAAACTTAAACTCAGGTGGCCCCCTCCGAAATTTAGGACTGGATCTGCCCTTGAATTTAACTTTGCGAATATCACCAGCTAAATTTACTAAATTATTTTATCAAATTCCTTATGTATTTGAACCCTTTTAGTGCTACAGCCATTTCTCAAAGTTATATTCATGAAAGTAGTGGGTTGTATTTTACAGATTTGCAAGCATTTGGGATAAATGCAATTTATTGTACAATTACTATAAATAAGATTTTCATGATTTTCTTATTCCAGCAATGGAATGAAGAACACAGGATACATTCTAATATAATAAAACCAAAATTAAAAAAATAATGTGACTAACTTTTTTTATTCAAGGTTGAATCAATGTGCATTTCATGTTTTAAAACTTTTAACTGTACCATACCAAATTGTATAAAAAACAAACTAAATTTGATTTATTATATAGATTATTGAGTCCGATAGGCAATGGAATGAGGAACACAGGATATATTCTAATATAATAAAACCAAAATAAAAAAAAAAATAATGTGACTAACTTTTTTTATTCAAGGTTGAATCAATGTGCATTTAATGTCTTAAAATTTTTTAATTGTACCATACCAAATTGTATAAAAAACAAACTAAATTTTATTTATTATATAGGGTAAGAAAGACCACCCATCTGCAATGTATAGCGGCTAAACCAAGAAATCTACCTTCTTCATTTTAACGAAAACCCCCATATTTCAAGCCCAAAGAATTCAGGAAAATAATTTGTAATACCCAAAAAACCCCAAAATGGCACTTTTGGGGGGATAGGGATTGTTTTTTATAGATTTTCAAATGTACAGGTAGGTCAAGCAGTACCTAATTTTAAAGGTCTCTTTATTCACTGACCATTGTGAAAAAAAATGTTAATTTATTTCGCTTTGTTAATTTGTTTCTTACTATTACCTCATTAAAATTTTTAGCATATCCAAATTTTTATCCAACATTTTCAAAAAAGTACTTTTTTAAAATATGTTATACAGTTGTCACTTTTTTCAGCACATTTTCAATTTTTTTAATAGTTTAAATTTAGAGTATTTCAAATTTGTTGAGTTATTATAATTTATTACTAAGCTTTTACAGTATTTTGCTCTACAGAGAATTTCCATTTAGTAGAGAGTAGTAGAAAAATACTGTCTGTTCTATAAGAACAACATATAATCATGCAAACTTTACACAATTATTATAGCATGTTATATTAATCTATCTAAATATTAACCTATACTTAGTATCTAACCTATTAAAGTTAATCCAAATATTAAAATATTAATTACATCTTGGATGATAATTGTCATGCAACGAATTCAAAGTTATACATCGGACAGTAAGTTGTTCATTCTACAAACAAATTGCTGAATACCACATAAACCAAAACTATGTAAATAGCAATCCAACTTTAAAGAACACCTGATTGATGAGAACCATAGTTCTCACCATAGTCATTAGTTGTAATGATAATTAAAAAATACTGCACAAATGTAAAAAAGGACTGATTGTGAATTCCCTCAAAATTATGACGAAGGATAAGTTGCAGTATTGTTTCATCATGAAATCACCCCTGTGATTTAAATTAAGTGAGTGGTAACATGGTTTTTATTTTGTCATTGTCGCTGAACCTTTTGCTAGCAAGAGCAGATTTCATGTAAAAAAGTAGCCAAGTAGCCAATAGAACAAGTACTATATGTTGCTGGCCAAAAATTATTACAATTTGAATAACATTCACAATGTGAGAACAGTTGTTTCTTAGAAAGAATTTTCAGTGCCCACCAGGCACAAAGTGTACTAAATCACAATTTTTCATCAAAGATTTTTATGGAAAAAGATCTTGAAATTTGTGGAAGTTCCATAGAAAGAAAAGAAAAGAAAAGAATTTTTTAACTTGCAGGTTTCTTAAAATTAACTTTTTTTAACGCACAAAAAAGTTAATCAATAACCAAAGGCTGACAACCACTTCATTTGTTATTGTGTACATTTTCATGTCCATCATTGAATTACCTCGCCAACTCCTTACTTTTGAATCACTCATCACATTTTGTCCATACACCTTACAGATATCTTGATGAATTTTAAACTGTTTGATAATTTTCGCATTGGGCAAACAAATTACTAGTACAATGCGGTAAGATTTTCAATTTACTTAGCCATTATAAAGAAGCACACACACAATGGTGTCTACACCTTCAAGTGACCAGACACTGTAATGGCAAAAATCACTAAAGGTATTACAGTTATCAAAACTTGTGTGTTAAGGCAAGCAAACAAACAGAAGTCTTGTTAAGAGATCAGTATTAAATTAGACTAAATAGTAACGTACTAGCTCAGCTAAAAACTTCCTTCCAACTGAAACAAGCCACAAAAATAATAAAATAATGTTCTACTTTTTATATTTAAGACGCAATTTCAAATAGTGAGTGTGTTTTTACACACATACAATAGCCTAGGAATTGAGTGGCTGTGTTGTGTACAAAAAACTTATGATCAGCACCAAAAGTTTTTATCTACATAAACAGGACCATACCTGGGACGGCCTCATTGGGAAATTTCAGAAACTACTGTACTACACACAATTAAATTTCACACAATCATTCATGTAACCCCAGAGACACCCACAGGCATTTATATTACTCCAGAAGCATTCTGACATCATGTACCCCCGACAACCAGAGCAATTCACATAACCCCAGAGACATCACAGACATTCATTAATATTACTCCAGAAGCATACAGACGTTTACATACCCCTGACATCCATGGACATTAATTTAACACTCTGAGTTACCCACAGACATTCATTTAACCCCCAGTGACACCCACAGATATTCATGTAATCCCCAGTGACACCAACAGACATTCATATTACTCCAGAAGCATCCAGACATGTAACTCCCAGAGAACTAAATACAGACATTCATGTAACCTCAGATACAACCACAGACATTCATGTCACCCCAGAAGCATCCAGACATTCAAGTAATCTCAGAAGCATCTAGACATTCATGTAACCCTCCCCCAGTGACACCCACAGACATCCATGTTACCCGAGAAGCATCCAGACATTCATGTAATCTCAGAAGCATCTAGACATTCATGTAACCCTCCCCCAGTGACACCCACAGACATCCATGTTACCCGAGAAGCATCCAGACATTCATGTAATCTCAGAAGCATCTAGACATTCATGTAACCCTCCCCCAGTGACACCCACAGACATCCATGTTACCCGAGAAGCATCTAGACATTCTTGTAATCCCTAACACCCATGGACATTCAGTAAAACCCAGACACATCCATGAACATTAATGTAACCCTCAGAGATACCCACGAACATTAATGTAACTCCCAGAGATACCCATGAACATTAATATATCCCCTAGAGACACCCATGAATAATCATGTAACTCCAAAGACACCACAGGAAGCAATTTTGCAATTTTGATCATTAAGTTTCATACTGTCCTTAAAAGTTTCAATGAAAATTTAATTAAACAAACAAAAGTACAGAGGTACACTTAAATCTTCCTACACAATTAATTGCAACTTTTGAAATAATAATTTCTTTATTGAGATGTTATTATAACTCATAATGGGTAACTGTTATGTTCAATAAAATGTTCTGTGATATATTGAATATTATAAAGGCTGTACAACTGGATTTCTGAACACAAAGCATGACTTAAATGGTTAATTTTAATTTGCAAATTGTTTCTAAATGAATCCAGAGATTAATTCAAAATAATGCCTTCTTTTCTATCCTCCCAGGCAATTGATGAAATACAAAAGTTTGTACCATATCTTCCCGCTCCAATTCACTAATACATCTAATAGAATTTCACAAAGTAATTAATCAAAATTCATCAAATTTATACATTGTCATTCATATTACATTGTAAATATCCACTGCATTGCTTCGACTTCAAGTGATCTCACCATTTCACTTAAGTTTTAATAGAAACTATTGAGCTTCAAAACACAATGAACATCCCTGTCAATATCAAATTACTTTGGAGATATTCAAGATGACTTTCTAATATTTATAAAGAGGTATATCAACATTTTGTCCACATTTGGTAGGCTACACACACTTTCATAATTTAACTATAATAATTTTCAATGAAACCATTTAAAGTATATCTTTAAAAGTAAGTTATAATTGTTTTAATCATAAACTGCCCCCTGATGTCCTATAAAGTTACTGCTCTGGTCTTTCAAAATAATTCTTTTAAGAGATATAGAGATATTTTACAAATAATATACGAATGTAATATTTTACCGTATAAATTAACTTTTAAAACAATACTACTACAGGTGAGACAACAAATAAACACTAAGAATATGTTACAACTGGCAGTGCAAATGCATTTCAAGTAACTTGAATCTGTTGAAGTAACATGTGAGTGGAAATTTGTTTCACTCTACATAGCAGATGTAGTCCCAGACTAAAAGGAAAAATATTAATACTTTTATACTTATACTTATATTTATACTTTAATAAAACTGCTTTTACAAAAGTATACTCTGGCCTCAACAATAACAAGATTTGACAGAATAAACAACTCCATCTGAAAACTTACATAAAAGTTACATTGAACACTCTCACAAAGCAAAACTTTTCAGTTATGTAACGATACCAAAGCAAAAAGGAAGGAATACAAGATTTTAAATTCGAACAGAGGGTCGTATTAATTTTAGATATAGTAAGCATCTCTACCCCAAAGTTGTAAGTGGGATAACCAGAATGGTCAATGCTAGCTTTGTATTTTGTTGTTGTAAACTTGGTGCAAAATCTGGTAGATAGTTTATAAATACCAGTACAATTCCTTTCTTATTTAGTTCCTTTTCCCTCTTTCATTATGTTTATGTTTCCCGAAATAGAAACAAAACGACAGACTGCTTACCTTTGGCTTAGCTGGTGTCAGTGAGGTGCGGGGAGCTGTGATGTGAAGGAGGGGAAACCATGTAGTGGCTGAACTGCTGAGAGCTAGTACACTGGGCTGTTCACTTGAGTGGCTGGACACTGCTTGGCCCGTAGATGTTCCGGACACACCCAGCAATGCCTAAACAATAAAACTATATGGACCCGCAAACCATGTGGGTGAACTGCTGAGAGCTAGTACACTGGGCTGTTCACTTGAGTGGCTGGACACTGCTTGGCCCGTAGATGTTCCGGACACACCCAGCAATGCCTAAACAATAAAACTATATGGACCCGCAAACCATGTGGGTGAACTGCTGAGAGCTAGTACACTGGGCTGTTCACTTGAGTGGCTGGACACTGCTTGGCCCGTAGATGTTCCGGACACACCCAGCAATGCCTAAACAATAAAACTATATGGACCCGCAAACCATGTGGGTGAACTGCTGAGAGCTAGTACACTGGGCTGTTCACTTGAGTGGCTGGACACTGCTTGGCCCGTAGATGTTCCGGACACACCCAGCAATGCCTACACAATAAAACTATATGGACCCGCAAACCATGTGGGTGAACTGCTGAGAGCTAGTACACTGGGCTGTTCACTTGAGTGGCTGGACACTGCTTGGCCCGTAGATGATCCGGACACACCCAGCAAGACTTACACAATAAAACTTTGCGGACCCGAAACCATGTAGTGGCTGAACTGCTGAGAGCTAGTACACTGGGCTGTTCACTTGAGTGGCTGGACACTGCTTGGTCCGTAGATGTTGTGAACACACCCAGCAGGGCTTACACAATAAAACTTTGCGGACCCGAAACCATGTAGTGGCTGGCTAAACTGCTGAGAGCTAGTACACTGGGCTGTTCATTTGAGTGGCTGGACACTGCTTGGTCCGTAGATGTTGTGAACACACCCAGCAGGGCTTACACAATAAAACTTTGTGGACCCAAAACCATGTAGTGGCTTAACTGCTGAGAGCTAGTACACTGGGCTGTTCACCGCTTTGTTCGTAAATGTTGTGAACACACCCAGCAAGACTTACACAATAAAACTTTACAAACCCAAGCTTAAACATCAATACCCATGAAAGTAGCATGGGTAAGATTGTTTGGGGTAGCTCTCATATGTTACTCTCCTCATTAACCCCAGACCATCAAACTACAAACAGGAGAAAGTTAGCAAGTTTGCCCATCTGGCACTTATTGCTTGCAAAACTTCAGTTACAAAACATTTTACAGCTTGTCATCATATCCAATATCAGAGGTGCTGAATATTGTAGACCCACAGATGTCAGCTTTTTTACTCTACATTGGTTTCTACTGATTTAGGCAGTTTTTATAAATATAATAATTAAAATATTAAATAATACAAATGGTGATCAAAGAGTAATATTTAAATTGGAAATAAGACAGTTTTATTCAATGTATACGATGAAATAGAGAAAAAGTGTTGCTGTGCTGCAACAGGTCACACAATTACTAGTAAAATGGTCAGTATTTGAAGGTACTCTATATGAATTTTTTTAACTTTTTACTACTTTGCAATATCTAATCATATATGTGTGTGAACGGTTTATACAGTCTAAGTAAAAAGTATGGATACACTCTGTTTGGTTTTTTGTGGATAAAGATGGAGGGATGGAACTCGGGACACCTTTCTAGGAAATAGAAGTGAACTTTTTAGTCACTGTTACAACTTTGCCGGGCACAAAATTTAAAAGGTAGGAATTTCAAAAGGGGAGGTGACCTTTGTTGACTTATCCAGCTAAAGCAGACTAGCCATACCCTCTTTGATCTTAACACAATACAGCAGAACAGAAGTACTGCTTCTGGACGAACACTATAATATTGTCTAAACGTGTTGTTATTTATTCAATTTTTACTAATCCCAGACTAGATTACTAAACAATTGTTATCTCATCATAGATGAACTCTTCTGGAGTTTGCTATCCCACTCTTATCCCTTCAATGCACTATTTAATTTGAACTGAACACCCCCTAAGTGGCCCACTTAATTTCTTGTTTTTCACAGTTTTGTGACAACATTACCTATACATGCATTAAATGATTTTCTGTTAGGCCTATACTTGTAAAAGTGATTGTATTGCTAAAACATAAGTATACCCATACAAACATGTACAAAATACCATTACAAAATTTTTTTAAGACATGTTTAATGGAAGTTACTTGCTTTAATTACATTAGAAATTTGCAACTGTGTGATATGTCTTGAAGCAGTCCTCTAGGCATAGGCCAGCCTCACATTGGGGACACCAGTAGATTGTGTCCCTTCTTCTGCCATGTTTGTAGCAAACCACACATCTCCTTTGAAGCTTTGCTTTTTTCCCAGTTGGTGGAATCTTTTCAATAAAATGTCTTTTAGTTAGGCACATTGGTGGAGGCTCAGTGGATGGTCTGCCCTGAACTGTTCTTGGTACCTCTTGTTGAAATCTTTCCAAAATTTCTTTTACTAGGCCTAATCTAAATGTTAAGTGATCAATATTGTTGTGTTTTGACTTCCAAATTATGTATGAGTTCAGAATTGTAATGTTTAGCATACGCTTGAAGACTTTCATGTACCATTTAGTACCTCTTTTCCTTTCCAGTAGATAGTTCTCTAGCATTTGATCTCTAAGGTCCACACCCCCCATATTCTTATTATATTCTACTACAAAACCAAACATAACCAAACAAATAAACAGCTAAACACAAACAATAACATCGTCATGCCAGCAGACAAAGTCGTTTCACAGTCAATTGCGTAGTTAGAAACAGCTGACAGCAAGCGCCACCTTGATCGATGTTTTTCGTCTACTATAAACTACATGTTGAACGGCTTTCGATACATAGGTATCGATACACCGATAGTTCATTTCATCATCTTTCCAACGATGTATAACTCGAATGTATTACACCGAAAATAACCGAAATGTATTCGTTATAAGATCGGACTGCGCCATGCATACAGCGTACGTCGCGGGCCGAGTTCAGCGGAAAACACTAGATGTACGGCGTACGTCGCGGTCCGTCGAAGGGTTAACCCCATGCACTCAAAGGCAGTATTTATAACTTGTCCTTGGAGCTCATATGGCCAGCTCTACTGGCAGCTGTCATTTTGTCAGAAGCGTGGATTCATTTTTGCCGTAATTTTATCTCAGCTTGTATGTCCAGCTGTACTGGCCAAGATATAAAACATCCATAGCTCGTAAGGATAGCACCACAGGTCACTAAACATAGCAGTTATTTTATAATATTCTCTTTGTTTTATAATGATTGGTGAGTGCTGAAACCTATTGAGCAACTTTATTTTAGAATAATTTTTACGTAAAGCAGTAAATTTTAAATTATCCTATAATTTTCTAAGTATTGACTGTGCAAATAAGACGATGCGCGTAGTGAGCCTATACAATGAAGTGATAGAAGGGATAAAAACCTACAAAATTTTACTAGAAGACGTGTACTAACTATTCTTGACTACACATAGGTATGTATTATTAAGTTTTATTCCACAAAAAATTTAAAGACTGAGAAAACCGTAAAATAGTTCATGTCTAAGTATAACATAACTGTAAAGGCCCATTTTATAAAGTTTTATTTATATACCTTTGTTAACTATATACATATAAGATTTAAATTTCCAAAATGTATGTTTATCTTTGTATTAGAAAGATTCATTCAAAATAAATTTCAAATTATTTTTCATTTCTTCATTAAACATTTTAAATTATTATACAAATAACGTGGAGGAAAGTGAAAAATTCTGATCTGGGAAAGCAAACAACATATATGGCCGTCGAGCTGTCAGTAAAAGTAACACGGCCATCTGTACTGGCCATACGAGTTGCGAGGACAAACTACAGCAAAACTAACACGAACTGTCAGCAACCTTGGTGTGGCCAGTGCTGCTGGCCTTTCGAGCGCAAAAGGTTAAGATATTTACTTCTAAAGATAACTCTCAATGAATTATAAATAAACTTTATCAATACAACTAAACCTAAAATTGTATAACTAATTCCATGGTAATATCAGTTTTGTGCACTCCTTTGAAATTCTCATAACATTTCTCAATTTAAAAAAGTGCCTCTAAAATTTGACAAAATAACGTAAAATGTCAATATGTGAAATTTAATAATCTTCATTGGTTACACAATTTTTACAACATTAATTTATTTTTTCAACACAGTTATTATGAACTTAACTGAAATACAGTTCTAATCTTTGCTCTTCTACACATCAATGTAGGCAGTAATCTCAATGGTATGAAGTTTTGCTATCGTAACCTCAATAACACTGTCTCAAATTCTCAACATTCTCAGATTTTGAGATGCATGTTATGGAAGTACGATTGTCTTTTCTCATTGATGGAAAATACTTAAAATATATGTATACATTTTTTTATATAATAACTACTTATATTTGTAATTAATCTTTTAATCATACCTGAGTTTGAAATGCTGTTCTTTTCACATTGTCATTTATATATGGCATGAATACATTGAGATCAAACGGATCAATTTTAGACTCCACTTTCAATATTACATCTTGACACTTCTCTTTAAAATCCTGTAATCAAACAAGAATATTAGAGCATGTAACATTATTTTAAATGTTCTTGAGTTATGACAATTGAGATAGAACATTGGTTCCTTTAGTAGCACGTCATGAGTACACTTATTGTCAGTTTGTTTAGCTCAGAAGCTAAATAATAACCCAATTTTCAATAACCGTGCAATGTGTTTAGTACAGCGTCAATGTTTTACTGTTTCTTTTCTGAACTTTATGCAATGCCAGGATCAAGTAGGGATTAGGATAATGAATGTTGTTTTCAGTGAACTAGAGCCAAGTGAGTCAGAAATGTCCAGTGGCAGCGTCATTGGTAGGAACCTTGACTGTGCAAAACTCAAGGTAACTACTCATCCACATAAGGGTGGGCAGAAGGGAACGACAGTGAAGGAGAAGATATGGTTTACAATCCAAAATCGACTCGCTTCTCGTGGCTGCAACAATGATAGGAATCTTAACTATGCACAACTCAAGGTGTCTCTTCATCCATATGAGGGCGGGCAGAAGGGAACTACAGTGAGGGAGAAGATATGGTTTACAATCCAAAATCGACTCGCTTCTCGTGGCTGCAACAATGATAGGAATCTTAACTATGCACAACTCAAGGTGTCTCTTCATCCATATGAGGGCGGGCAGAAGGGAACTACAGTGAGGGAGAAGATATGGTTTACAATCCACAAATGACTCCCTTCTCGAGTTCATAAGAAAACCTTAAAGTGAGCAGAATGAGCCTTTGGTACCTTTACCTGGCAACAACAAAGCAATTTACTGACCTGAACTTGATCAGACCAGACTCTAATGCAGAAAATAGATCACGCTACAAATGTGTATGCTTGACATGTTTTGTTGTTACCAAATTCAATGCCTACTTCCAGAATAATATCAATAAATGGAGGATCTTACAGTAAAAGAATTTAGGCAATTTATTTGAGTGATTTATTACATGAGGACACTGTAATGTCCCTAGACAAATAGAAGTGAGGGTGTGGGACTGTTATATAGTGACTGTTTTATTAACAAATTAAATGAATGTGAAATCAAATAAGTTAAAATTCAGGGTTTCAAATTTTGAAGTGAAGAATTTTATAGGCTAATATAAATCCATGGATGGACCAGTTATTTATTATAATAGTTAAATATTTGTTCTGTACATGTAAATGTCTTACAGCTTTAGATAACAATATTCATTCAATACACACATTGTCTAGAGCTGTGTGTTGGTTCTCATGACATAACTCCTCTCATACTTCCAATAGTTTTTATAGAAGGCTTAGTACAAACAAAACATGTGGTAAATAACCAATGAATACAATTTGTTACTTGATCAAAGATCAAAAATAGAAATAATTCGTTTTAAACTAAAGTACATTAATTGTTAGATACATATAACACCCAGTTTTATTTTTAATTTTACCTTATTGCTGATTGAGTTAAAAAGACAAGCAATATATTTTACATCCAACAGCATCTGCAGATATTGTGTTTGTGTTAGACTTTGTTGGAGGTTTTCGTTGTATTTACCAAGAATACAGATGAGTACATTACCCACAAGCTGCTCGGATATCTGTCTGCAACAAAAATAAACCATTCATAAGTTATATTTCAAATAAGAGTGTTGACTTTCAAAACACTGTAAGTTTAATACAAAATTACCACAAATAAAAATCATACTATTTAAAGCCTGGATGGGTCGATTCCTCTATTTTTAGTGGTATTGAAATATTGACCGCTGCTGTTTTCACTTTATTTTAATACCTATATTTTCATATTTTCAGAGTGTTTTATATGAAAAAATAAAATCAATAGAAGTGCTTAAAATACCCTAGGAAAGTCACGATTTTACAATATCATGACTAATAAAGTGTTCCAAGCTGAATCTCGAATCCACTGAATTTTCAAATAAGTCCATAATAATAGCTGATTAGCACTACACAAATTATAGATCGCTAAAGTATGTTATTATCATAATTTCTATATGGAAAATTTAGATAGATAACCAAAGTAACAAATTGGTATAGATTTATCCTAATAATATTATAAATGCAAAAGTGCATTAGCTTGTTTGTTTTGTCTTCACGCATAAACTATTCAACCAATTGTACTAAAATTTTATATGGACATTCTTACGGTCCCTGGGATGAATATAGGCCTATTCTTATTTGGAAAATCCCTCCAAGCTATTCGCCACTGCCTTCTAAATTAGTCAAATATATAACAAACTTTTAATACAAATTCAAAGATTTTTATAAAACTCATCTTAATTGTTTTTTGACACTAGGCTTATTATTTATGTGTATGTATGTGTATATATTTATATGCACACACGTTATTGATCGGAAAAGAAAAAGAAAATCAACTATGAAACAAAATACACTGAATAATTTACATTGCCCATAAAAATACACTTTTTGATAGATTTTCTTGATCGTGGCTACAAGGTAAAATCAAAATTGGTATAAGAAATTATTTACTTGAACCAGAAATTCCCATACACGTGCAAAGCCAATGGTAAATGCTAGTAAATAATATTTTGCATTTTCTATAATTATATTTGTGCATCACCCTGCAATCATTCCATGGGCGTCTGTTTCTCTGGAATAAACAAACAGACATCCGCTAATTTTTATTTATCTCATAATTTGTGTAGTTGTATAAATATGTCCTTTATAATAATATATGTATATTTATATCTTATCATGGCTAAGGGTGATTTGAAATCTTTAGGTGACTGCTCCTACTGACCAGACTTGCTTTAATGTTAACAAAACAAAACCATTTAGCGTTTTATACTCTTAGTTAGTAAGGAAGAACAGGTTTACTTTAACCACAGATTGAGAGGATATTCTCTTCTTCTTCATAGAGTTTGTTCTTTTAATATACCTGAGACTAAGAGGAGGAATATCCTTCCAGTCTTGTAAAGGTAAGCCTCCTCTTCATATTCTATCTTATCAGTTACGTAATTCTTTAGTTACTACTTATTAATAATATTTAGTTATTATTTACAGAAAAATCAACATTGAATCCAAAAATGAGAGTTGAGACCAAAGTTTGGTATCAGTATTAGAATTAAAACCAAATGTTTTGTATCACTAATAAAAACGGTTATACAATTTTTTAAGAATTAGGCTATATTGTTATTTCTCAGTAACAAATGACATATAGCCATGTTACTTGTTCAAATACTACGCTTATATGCTAGTCTAGGTATTAATTATTACTATAATTTATTTATTTATGGAAGAAATATTAACATATTTATTTAATACTTTTTATTCATTTTGAAAAATGGAAGAGGTAAAACATGAAATACTACACAGTTTTGTGGTACACTCAAAAGTACTAAGAAAATTTTATATGGCTAAAAAACAAGTAGACTGCAAATACTGAGATTAAATACACAAGTTTAGCTATAACATTAATGTAAATATTCTTTTCTGCAATACTTTATTACATCTATGTGGGAATAAAAGCATTTTGAAACATAATTCAAAAAGATATGTTATATGAAACCAAACAAAAAGAAAAGGCAGAATAATACAGGGGCCATCCAGAAAGTAACAAGCATTTTGAAATAAAAAGATAACCAACTGAAATAGGAACATTTCATTATATACATTTAAAAGCTACACTTTTAGGTTATTTTTCAACGTAATCCCCATTCAAATTGAGATATTTATCAAAACATGTCACAAGTTCTACAGTTCCAGCTTAACCATTAATTAATGCCAGTGTGAAGTTCAACGTCACTATCGAAGCGTTGCGTTGCGAGCCAGGTCTTCATCACTGGAAAGAGGTGGTAGTCGCTTGGTGCTAGAGCTGGGCTATAAGGCGGATGATCAAACACTTCCCAATCAAAATCATTTAAGACTTGTCCGGTATGATTGGCTGTATCGGGACATGCATTGTCATGGAAAACCAAAATTTTTGAGCTCAATTTTCCTCTACGCTTGTTTTGTATCACTCTGTATGGATTCTGCAATATTTCACAGTACCTCTCTGCATTGATTGTTGATCCTCATTCAAGGAAATCAACCAAAATCATGCCCTTAGCATCCCAAAAAACAATTGCCATAATCTTTCTCGTTGACAGAGTTTGGAGACATTTTCTTGGTTTTTTTTGGAGAATGTGTATGCCCCTATTCCATAGATTGCATTTATGTTTCACAATCGACATGTCTCACCCATGTTTCATCACCAGTAACTATACGATCGAGAAGTTCATTACGATGTTTATCGTATTCATCAAGTAAAGTTAACAATGCAGCAAGTCTTTGTTTTTTGTGATCTTCCGCAAGAATTTTTAAAACCTACCTGGCACAAAATTTGTAGTATCCAAGCTTCCCTACAGCAGTTTCATGAAGTAAACTTCATGAAATTTGTGGGAAATGTTCTGAGAGTTCAGTCATTGTAAAACGGTGATTTTCATAAACTTTGTCATTGATTTTCAACACCAAATCTACAATCACTAGACTAGGCTGACCACTACGACTATTGTCATGAACATTGGTGCGGCCATTTCACTCAATACCCCACTGCCTTACTCTGCTTTCACTCATTACTCATAAACTTCACACAGTTGGCAATAGATTTAATTTAGTTTATGGTTTTTGCCAACTAAAACCTTATCAGGAACGCACTTCACAAGTGGCAGGATTTTCAATTCCGGCACACATTTTAATTAATCACTGTGAGAAAAGTAAAAGAGATACAGGCCGTGTGTGACTACAGCTCGATGCATACTGTTTTGACACCAAGATGTGGGTGCTATAGCCCCATCCACTGCTGCACCATTCAAAAACGTCTGTTACTTTCTGGATAGCCCTCATACACTATATTTAAGAATTTTTAGACCACTTTAACCCTTCAATGAATTGCGACGTACGCGGTACGTTTTGTGACATTCGATCGTTCGTTCAGCAAATAACCAGTTATTTTTAGACTAATATATTCTAAACGCATACTCGTTTTAAAGCTACTGTGTTGAAATATCGAATGGTTAAGTTGTATATCGATTTATTGTTATCGATTCCGTTTAGCAAAACAATCGATAGTGGATCAGCTGATGACAGTCGTCACTGCGCAGTTCGAGTGCCGTCGGTTAAAATAGTCGTCCCGCGTGGTTTCTTTATATCATGTATTGTTGGTTTCTATTGTTGTATTGAAACCTGCAGTTGTTGCATACAACAAAAATATGGTTGGAGTGGACTTGAGGGACCAAATGCTGGAAAGTTATTTGATGGAAAGGAAACGGGGCACAAAATGGTATCTGAAAGTGTTCAAACGATTACTAAATATAACAATTCTAAATTCCTATGTAATCTGGAAGGCCAAACATCCAAACACAGACCATCTCTCTTTTAGATTAGGTTTGATCAAAGAAATTATCGAAAAATATCAACCTGGTGTTCCTAACAAGTACATGGTAGGCCATCAACCGACCCACCTCCGTCTCGTTTTACAGAAAGGCATTTCATTGAGAAGATTCCTGCTACTGGGAAAAAATCCAATCCTCAAAGAAGATGTGTGGTGTGTAATAAACATGGAAGGAAGAGAGACACAGTGTATTGGTGTCCAAATTGTGAGGCAGGCCTATGCCTTGAAGAATGCTTCAAGGTTTACCACACTAACACTAACTTTTAGTGTAAAGTAACCATGTTTTGTTATATCTCGGTCAGGATAAATAAGTAAAATAATTTATTTTATCACTAAATAGGTTTTTTCTGTTCATAGTTAATGTAAAAAATTATACAAAATATCCCTAAAAGAGTATTTTATAATTTTTATTGTCCTTAAAGTAAAAAGAATCAAAATAAAGGAAAACGGGTAAAAAAGTGGTGCAGACTGGGTTGGACTGAACTTTAAAAAAAAATGCGTTGAGGGGTTAATGAGACTGTATAATCCTAAATAATATGTACTTAAATGTATTCTCATTATTCTCTGTTATTATACATGTACAAATCAAATTTTGATTTTTATCTCATTCCCATTAACATCAAGCATCGCTGACTCTCATAGTTGTGCAACCCAAATCTTCATTATTACACAAGCTATTCTCACATTCTCCACATTTTCCTTTCCCACTCCTAATTTTGCTTCAAATGTTACTCTAGTAATAACCCACTTTTACGTAAATGACAATCCTTGTCTCCCACTATTGTAACATTTTATTGAGTAATTGCATCCACAGTAAAAAATGTGTTTTTTTAATTAGTAGAATTAATATGTTTCTCAAAATGGTTCTTGTTGGCCTATCTTTACTCTTTCTATAAACTTAAACTATTAACTGTTTAACATGAAAAGTATTGTATTTACTAATTTTCCCTTCCTTTGTTTTAACAATAAGGTATGGACATCAGGACATTTCCTCCACAATTAAACTGATTAATCAAGAATTGAGTCTTTATATTTTGAAATTTTGTAATATTAATTTTCTTTAGAATTCTATATATTGTATGTAAGTGAAATTTAACTGTTTTATACTCAACACTTTAAAATAATGTGTATACTGTGATAGGAACTTACTTGGGAACAGCTACATGTCCAATGACGGAAGCAAGATTATGAAGTGAGTTCTGTAGGTTCAAACTTGCGCTGCAGGGGACCTTCAAAACTGACTGAAGCTTCTCCCCTGTTTCTCCCTCTTCTTCTATGTTTATTTCTTCCCATTGCTATAAAAACTCACATTTCAGTAATATTACACATACAATTGTAATAATGTAAATATACAATCCATTGAATAGTTATTAAGTAAAACCTATTATAAATAATTCATTAGTATCTCTATGTATGTCATTTTTTTCAAAATTTGCAATAAACAAGAGTTGTTTGGAAAGTAAGCTGCTTTAACAAATAAAAATTAGATGAAACCATTACAGTTTTTTTATAATAGACAACTCTTCAACATTTTTTAACATATATAACATTTACATTTAAGCACTTATCGTATCTAAGTACAAGCTTTTCAATACCAATTGAATAAAATACTTTAACTCCATTGACCTCACTCCATTGTTTTATTTCTTCAACATTGAGATAAAAAACCCGTGTTTGATCACCAGTAACAATTTGGTTTAAAAACTTTGTCAACTTCTTCATGTTACTGTATAAAACATTTTTTAAAGCTTGTCCCATTCTCTTTGTTTTGAGGTAATCAGTAAAGAGTTAGAATATACATCAGGCATAAAATGTACGATTATGTTGTTGAAGATTCTCAGTCACAATTTCATATTTGTAGAGATTATTCAATTTTCCTCAACGTTATATGATTAATTTGTTTGGAAGGTCATTGATAAGGACAGGTGATGAGCCACTTTGTGCCAGATGTGTACTGAATGTAGCTACACAGCGCCACTCAGATCGCACCGCTACTCTCACCCGATCGGCAATCAGATGCCTCTGCAACTTACTTTCTAAACAACCCATTTTTCCTATATGTACTGTTAATTAAAACATTGATAAACAAATTATTTATACAAGATAAGAGCATGCCACATCATGTGCTGCGTAACAGTCGTTGCTGAGGTTGTATGTAAAATTTAAAGCCTGTAGTTCATTTCATTCTCGAGATGTCCTGCACAGTTCGAGAAACAGACATCTTACTGAAAAGACATTGTTACACCTCCCCATCAGGATAAAAGAAACTTTGTCAGTCTACTGAATGATACGCTTCAATGATGCTCAGCCAAATTCTATGGTTGGACATATACCATCATAGAACTTATTCTTGTTTATGTAGAAATGAAGTCTCATACAAAAATTGAAGTATTTAGGTAAGTTTATTTTGGAAGTATCGCACAGACAGTAAGACAAAAAAATATAATCTTTCCAACCCCTAAAGTGACAGGCTTTACTGATATAGATCCATAAAAATAAATTGAATAAAGTTTAAATTTCTATTAGCAACATCAACTGGAGAATAGCTCAATTAGTTTTGAAAGAAATAAACTGAGACAGTTACCTTTACCTTGATACTGCTGTACTATGCATATCTTTAATTTAAAGGAATTTTTATCAAATTTAGTTGCTTATCTAAAATTTAAATATTAAAATTAAAACACAGAATATTTAGTACATTTCTAACAACTATTAAATATCACATTGAAATATAAATAAATATTGAATTTACCACATTATCACATCGGTTTGTTATTTATTTTGTTATGTACTCTTGTTCTTGGACATATATTAGTTAAATTATCTCTATATGTCTATCTTAAATGTTGTTATATAAAAAAGACCTGATATGAGTAAATTAATTTTAATAAGGGATTAAAATTAATTTCTTTAGAGAGATTCCCTAAAGAGGATAAGATTAACAATGTTATTAATATTTCACCAAACTGCCTAAGATAACATTGGCTTGACAGTTACTAAAAGTACAATTAAAATTAGAACATACAGGGATAGAGTGGAGGTCTGGCACAACTGACCCAAGGGTTTGGGTCACTTGAGCTAACACATTCTCTGCAGCAAGGGTCAGCCACACCTGGTATACAGCCATACACTCTGATTGCACCAAAGAGAGACTCTCTTGCCATGACACTGCCTGATAAAATACAACAATTAAAGTTACAAATTTAGCTAGTAGTAAAATATAACAGATAATGTGGAGGTCTGGCACCAAAAACAGACTCTCATCCCAGCGATAACCAATTGTCTCTTAACTGGGTTCCCCTTGTACTTACTGTTTTTAAAAGAAATCAACATTAATTAACCTGTATAAGGATTTTTTACAGTGGCACTACACATTATCATTATATATGTAAATTGAGAATACTGAATTTCTAAGTGAACTTCTGGATGAACTTGAAATTACCTTGGTGTCAACAGAAGAGAGGCACTTGCTAAGAGATGGACAGAGCTCAGGCACTGCCTGCAAGAATTTTGCCAGTAACATGGCTGCTGACTCACTACTCACTCCTTTCAGCTCATCTTTCACAAACTGCACCAGCCTTCAACAGTAATTTTAGTTTAAATTTAAATCAAAACTTTTTAAATTACAATGTTAAATTCATAGCACAAAATCAGACTACAAGAAGTTTCTTATTTGAAGCATAATCTGTTACAGCAAAGTAACAGAGAATTATACACATTAACCTGTCCAAGCAATGAAGGAAAACTCAATATGTATATTTTTCAGTTGGAGTAAAAATTCATTTTACCATTATGTGACTGGGGATCAGATATGCATGGGAAAAAATACATGAATTGTAAAATAAAAATACTGTCCTTTCAGTCAGGACACACTGAATCTGAAATAAGGAAAGTGTAAGGAATATTATGGCCACTGTTTCATGGGAAAGAAAAGTTTTAATTGATAGATTTCCTAGAGTGTGGTATAACAATAAATTCACAAAGCCGTAAAATACTAAAAACATTACCAAGGGGGGCAAACCAAAACAAGCAAAGGGGAAGATGAGAAGAGAATTTCTTATTCCTTGACAACAATTTCTGCCCAAACACACCTAATCAGGCTTAGATACTGCAGAATTGGTTTAGTGGTAGTCTTTATATCATCCCCAAGAAAACCAGGATCTTGCTTTAAAAATCTAACATTTGTTTTCCACAGATGAAGAGAGCTTAAAAAACATCACCTGAAGGATGACATCTAACTGCAGGATGTTGTGATTGGTTGGTTGAAATCTCAGAGAAGAAAGCTTCATGACAATAGTACTGAAATGCTAATTCAATGTTATTTATCTGCTAAGTCAAGAACCTCAAATCTATGTCTTTGAAGATTACAAACAAAATCAACTTAAGAATGAAGCTTTCAATAATAGGAAACATCTAGAGCAATTAAATCTAATCACCAAATCTCAACATGGGTTCTTGAAAGGAAAATCTACCACTTCTGCTATTATTAGCCTTGTTGAATATATCGTTGACCAAAGTGACAAAGAAAATTACATCTCTGCAAGTTTCCTTGACTATAGTAAAGCTTTCGACTGCCTAGGGCATGATTTGATCTCAAGGAAACTATCACCTTTAGGTATCAGAGGCACAGTCAACAACTGGTTCCTAAGTTATCTGTCAGGATGATCCAAAATAGTTGAGGTGCAGAGCACTATACTTTGCCTTAAAAACACATATCAATAGCACCCAATGCCTGTTACACGAGGAGTACCTCAAGGATCCGTCCTAGTTCCTGTCCTCTTTGTTCTATTTGTCAATAATTTCTCAACATACTTCAAGACCACAATAACACCTGTGTGATGTATGCAGATGACACAACACTCTTGATACAAAATACCACTTCTGAAAGAGTGTACGTTGCTGCATCTAACTCGCTAAATAAGGCTCTGAAGTATTGCAGAGGAAATGACCTAAATGTTTATCCATTAAAAACAAAATAATTAAATTTCAATAAAAGAAAAGATCAAATTCCTAACATATCTGATGTAACAACTGAAGACCATGTAGGATTCCTTGGTGTCATTCTGGATGGGAATCTCACCTGGACTAAGCACGTAGACAGCCTCTGTAAAAAAATCAGCCCTGGAATATATGTTGTCCAGAGGATAAAATGGATAAGGAGTTTTCAGGCAGCAATGACAGTTTACCATTCACTAGTGGAAACCCATATGAGGTACGGGCTTATTGTGTCGGGTGGATCCTCTGCTGGAAATCTCAACAGGGTGCTCATACTACAGAGAAAAGCCATAGGAACCCCTGCTGATCTTGAACCCCAACAATGCTGCAGATATGCTTTCCAATCTATGGGAATAGTGACTGTTACTGGTCTGTACATTCAAGGAGTAATTTTGCATGCTCATCAGCTGAATCTCCAAACAGGGAAAGACCTCCACTCACATAACACCCGTAACACAGCCGACTTTGTTCTGCCTCCACACCGTACAGCACTTTTAGAAGAAAAGCCATCTTACATCGGCCGAAAACTATGGAACACTCTACCAGACACTTTAAAAGACTAAAGGGAGCAGCTTTGAAGAGGAAATCAGAAATCAGAAACTCTTTATTACAAAATTTCTTAGAGAAATGTATAGCGTCAGTTTACAGTGGATACAATTCAAATTGTATACAAAAATAATGTCACTGTTGAATGTCTTTCCAGTGCACATATTCATCTAGGGTGTAGAAGGGTCTTGATGTCAGCCAGTCATTCAGAAACTCAACAACTTCCTTGTAAACCAGCCATTTTACACCCTTGAAGAATTCCTAGAAGCTGCAGGTAAGAATGGAGATTTTAAGACTCATCCTGACATCATTTATTGTCATCAATATTAGTTTTAATATATTTAACTGTTGTGTTTTAAATACTTGTGACTCTGTTACTATTCTTGAAGAATATGTATATAAAGAACTTTGTCTGTCGTCGATATATAATAAAATTTAGTTCCTCTCGTTTTTTTCTTTTTATTATTCCAGAAAAGGTTAATTTCCATTGTAATTGGGATCAACCCCTATTCATAGTGGTAACTTTTTGTATTAACTTAAATAATTACAAATATGCTGTAACAAGAGGTAAATCATATAATTAATAATACATTATAGCAGTTTCTCTCAATGTTATATAATTATCTGTTCAGTATAACATTTATTACAAATTAGAATATTTATTAAAGTTATAGTTTTATACAATATACTTTAATCAAATATAAAGTTAAATATTTTTCTTATATATCAAAATGCATTTAGGTATTGAAGTTGAAAAAAATTTATGGTCACTAAGGCCCAAATACCAAAATTACTAGATTATGGAATCAAAAAGAGGTAAGCCCACTATTTTATAAATTCAAACATAATGGGGAACAAACAAAGCATGATGTATGGGGATCTACATACTTCAACTATTATGTGCCTAATCAGTGTGTCCTAGAAGTATATTAGCACATGTTACCTACTATTCCATCAAACCTGCAATTTTCCCGTGTGCCCACCTTTGATCTGCCTCCAAAATCTTGCCTCTTACTATATCCGACCAGGATTGAGCTACATTGACCGGTTACCTTTTCCATCATCTTGCACTTCTCCAACTTGCTACTCAGTTCATATTATCAGTATTAAATATTTTCATCATTACCTCACAATTAAAGTTGAGCACACTGTTTGTTGATGAGTCTTCAATGTATGAGAGATAGCTAGAAGTGCAGGATCTACCTCCTGTTCTGGACACAGAGATGTCAGATCAGCCAGCAAAGAGCAGACTTTGTGTTCCAATCCTACACACAGCTCAGCTACTCTTGGCGTCATTCCTTTCGACTTGAGCCATAGTCCTGTATACAGTACAGTTAGTAGTTAGCAGAAGTACTAAATCTACCTGCAGAGCAAAATCTAATCATGGCCTATATGCAGGTCTTATAATACAAGTAGTCTAGTTACAAATAAGGAAACAGAATTTAAAAACAATTACTCTGTAGTAATGTACATACAGGGCTCAGTTTGAAGTGGAACAGCTCACCAGAACATCAGGAGGTAGGGGCCCGGACCCCACACCCCTAAGTAGGTTACAATTGGCACCTCGTTATCTATAAATTGACTACTGTAAATTCTTAATGTAAATTTCAGTTTAAAATCCAAGAAACGTTGTAAGGTTTTATGGAATATAATTTAATGCGTTACAAACTGTAATAAAATGGTACAGCAAAATGTTATTGCTACAAAGACTGTCAATGATTATTTTATAAATGTGACAGCAAAATTAATATTAGTAGCAAATATGTACCTACCCGATAGATTTAGACCTGGTATTAGTAGATAGTAATTCATTAGCTTGTAATGTTAAAGAGGAAAAATATAATGTAAAAATGTTTTGACATGTGTGTTATGGGATAACATTACAGACATTTGCTATCATTAAGTCTTACATGAAAACACTTTAAATACTAGGAATGTGTGTTCAGCTTAAAATCTTCTTAAAGTGAAGACTTTTATAGATTTTCCAAAGAGGTAATTAGAAAATGAATAATAGATACAGTTTTTATTTATTAGCATTTTATCTTAATATAATACTTTAAAAAGCACTTTCTTGAAAATGTCAAATACCAATACAGTATATAGAAAAAAGTGTTGTGCCTTTAGCTATCACCCCATATAATTGATCCCAATTCTGAGCAATAATTCTTCAGTATATTACTATCTGAGTAATAGAGCATTATATACTCTTGTATCTTGAAGGTTCCTATAACAAAAAGTTGGTGTTATCTTTTATTGTTATATTTAGTGCATCAAAATATTCTTAAAAAATATAATAACATACCGTACAGATTTCTAATGTAATATTTATAATAAAGTAACATCATTTAATTCATTGTTAGTGTGGTTTACAGCAAGAAACTTACACGACTATTATAAGTGAATACGACTATTACAGGTATTTAATAAAAGAACTGTTAAGAATTAAAACATTTACTTCACATTTAATTTTATAGTTTTAACAAATAACGAGTCATAAAAATGTATTGTTTGTTTATCTACCTAATTGTGGGTAAACCACTGAGTCCATTTTGCACTGATGAAGGATATAATACTGATAAGATATAATAAACTTTGATACACTCAGCTGTCACGTTATTTATTTACAGATACAAATTCTTAACCCTATAACTAATGACTGACAGCACAGATCACAGAGCTGTGTTCATCAAACTGCTCATGAACTGATAAGGACGGCATAGCTGTCGGTCAACTTTCTGCTGTTACTACGTGAAAATCGGCTTTAGTTTATAGATGTAACTTGAAAAATCTATTCCTCTGATTTCAGATAAAAAGTAATTTCATATATTTTATACTTATAATACTATCTGTTATCAGCTGAAATTGATCCAAAGGTTGCACGCACGCCAGCTGACCAACTACATGACTCGTCGTAGGTTGACGCCTTACTCAGTGTTGAACGTTTATTGTTGCCACTGTTGCTAGGCTTTATGTAGTTGTTTATGGTTGATTGTTTTGTTATAAAATGGGTTTTGGTTAGCCAGCGAGATGAAATACATAACCCAAATGGTATAGGTGATGGTGGTCCTTTACTTGCATAATTATTTGGAAAAAACTAAGGAATTTGTTTTGCTTGAGCTGATAATCCAAGTATAAAAAGAAATGTGTTTTTTTGGTGTCCCAGTTGCAACTGTGGTACCTACCCTACATGTTACCATACTACATTGTAGCACTACCCTAGGCTTACACATTCAAGGAGATACAAATTTTAAAAAATCAAAGCTCTAGTACATTCATATTTGTATTGTATTATATGTACTCTAGTTTATAACAATAAATTACACATAACACTTATTTCCTTACCATTTAGCTTACGTTTTTTTTTTATATTTGACAAATACCAATGCATCATTCTGTGAGTCATTGATACTGGCAATTAGAGGGATAAAGAAAACAAAGTTATCTATTTAACTCAATTGTTTATTATTTTAGATTTCACAATTAACTGATGGGCCTGTTTATGATAAGTTTTTTACTTTTAAAAATTACAAATGTTTAGTATAATAGAAGTCTTTATTAATTCCTACTCATAAAACTTCGATTTTGTATTCTTTTTGTGCTCAGCACTATTTTTAACCAATGGCTTTTCCTTTTGAAATATATAACATCTACGTACTACCATTACGACTTGAAGATGATTAAATGTTTGCCTTTTGTACTAATTGTTGAAAAAATTACAATATTAGCTTGATTAATTATAAAATGAACGTCCAAAAGTAGCCTATCTTTCTTACATTGAAGAAATGATCGATTAAATACGGAAGATATTAGGAGGCACAGTGGGCTAAGTAAATAAAACCTGGCACTTGCTGGAACTAAGGTTTTTCTATGCATCTACTATGATTTGTGCTATTAAAATGGGCTAGCTGTAACTAGCCATAGTTGTAGCTAAGTTGTTCCGGACTCAGTTACTGCTTGGAAATGAAGTGAACAAAAAGAAACTACTAATCTTTGAGGTTAGCAACTATTAGGAAATTGTTATGTCTGGTCTAGGACATGCAAGTTGTTTAGTTATTAGTTTGTAACCTCCCGATATCACTGGGTTTTTACAGCTACATCAGGAGAAACAGTATTCTGTGCATCAGGAAGTAAAGTGCGCAGAGTTAGACGTGAACAGCAACTCACAGGCATGATAGTGAATTTTGCCCTCTTTACACTTGATCACTGTGTGAATGAGCACACATTGTTTCAGCTACTTACTGCTGTAAGCCATTCTGCCAAAATTGTAATGGATTCTCTTAGACTTGTATTTCTCTTGGCTTGTCTAGTCACCAGATTTTGTCCTCAACAGCTCCTGCCTTTTTTTTCTTCAGGATATTTCAAATCCCAGTTAGAAATATAGCCTCAAAAAGTGTTTAATATAACTAATAAGAACACACAATGGGATCACCACTATCTGGATTATTGCCTGACATATTCCTTGACAACACAGAAGACAAATTCATATTAAGCGATAAAAAGAAACATCTAACATAAATAATTTATTATTACAGATATTTTTGATATAATTTTTCTATTCAGATGAAAACTACCTCGATTTGGCTATAGCCAACATCAACAAAAAGCACTATTTCAAAATTTACAGAAAACCAGCATACACAGATTTAGTTATCACTTTCTCATCAAATCACTCAAGTCACCAAAAAATGGCTGCATATCAATTAATAATTGATAGATTACACAAAATTCAAACGACAAATGAATATTTTGATAAAGAATTAAATATTATTAAATACATTGCCCAAAATAATGGATACAAGCCAAGCATGATTATGTATTATTGAAGAACCACAAAAAGAAAGAAAATAAGAAGAGAGAGATATCAAATACATTTGATCAGACTGTCGTGGTAGATATTACCACAAAATTAATAAATCATTTTACAAACCA